>NC_143045.1:41212500-41427500 GCF_057628025.1 Oncorhynchus mykiss | reverse complement strand
TAGAGTAGGAGGAGGAGTGAGGAAGGGGAGGAGAAAGAGGAGGAGGAGGAGTGAGGAAGGGGTGGAGAAAGATGGGGAGGAGGAGTGAGGAAGGAGAAGAGAGAGGAGGAGAAAGAGGAAGAGAAAGAGGAGGAGAAAGAGGAGTGAGGAAGGAGAAGAGAGAGGAGGAGATAGAGGAAGAGAAAGAGGAGGAGAAAGAGGAGGAGTAAGGAAGGGGAGGAGAAAGAGGAGGAGTGAGGAAGGGGAGGAGTGAACGGGAGGAGAAAGAGGAGGAGTGAGGAAGGGGAGGAGAAAGAGGAGGATGGGGGCTACAAGTGGGCTCACACCTTCTCGCCATGTTGCACATTTGGGATACAGTAGTCTCTCTCTACAGTAGTCTTTCCCTACAGTAGTCTTTCCCTATAGTAGTCTTTCCCTACAGTAGTCTCTCTCTACAGTAGTCTTTCCCTACAGTAGTCTTTCCCTACAGTAGTCTTTCCCTACAGTAGTCTCTCTCTACAGTAGTCTTTCCCTACAGTAGTCTCTCCCTACAGTAGTCTCTCTCTACAGTAGTCTTTCCCTACAGTAGTCTTTCCCTACAGTAGTCTCTCTCTACAGTAGTCTCTCTCTACAGTAGTCTCTCTGTACAGTAGTCATTTCCTACAGTAGTCTCTCTCTACAGTAGTCTCTCTCTACAGTAGTCTTTCCCTACAGTAGTCTTTCCCTACAGTAGTCTCTCTCTACAGTAGTCTCTCTCTACAGTAGTCTTTCCCTACAGTACTCTCTCTCTACAGTAGTCTGTCCCTACAGTAGTCTCTCTCTACAGTAGTCTTTCCCTACAGTAGTCTCTCTCTACAGTAGTTTCTCTCTACAGTAGTCTTTCCCTACATTAGTCTCTCTCTACAGTAGTCTCTCCCTACAGTAGTCTCTCTCTACAATAGTCTTTCCCTACAGTAGTCTTTCCCTACAGTACTATCTCTCTACAGTAGTCTTTCCCTACAGTAGTCTTTCCCTACAGTAGTCTTTCTCTACAGTAGTATCTCTCTACAGTAGTCTTTCCCTACAGTAGTCTCTCTCTACAGTAGTCTTTCCCTACAGTAGTCTCTCCCTACAGTAGTCTCTCCCTACAGTAGTCTCTCTCTACAGTAGTCTTTCCCTACAGTAGTCTCTCTCTACAGTAGTCTTTCCCTACAGTAGTCTCTCCCTACAGTAGTCTCTCCCTACAGTAGTCTCTCCCTACAGTAGTCTTTCTCTACAGTAGTATCTCTCTACAGTAGTCTTTCCCTACAGTAGTCTCTCTCTACAGTAGTCTTTCCCTACAGTAGTCTCTCCCTACAGTAGTCTCTCCCTACAGTAGTCTCTCTCTACAGTAGTCTTTCCCTACAGTAGTCTCTCCCTACAGTAGTCTTTCCCTACAGTAGTCTCTCTCTACAGTAGTCTCTCTCTACAGTAGTCTTTCCCTACAGTAGTCTCTCCCTACAGTAGTATCTTCCTACAGTAGTCTTTCCCTACAGTAGTCTCTCCCTACAGTAGTCTCTCCCTACAGTAGTCTCTCCCTACAGTAGTCTCTCTCTACAGTAGTCTTTCCCTACAGTAGTCTCTCTCTACAGTAGTCTTTCCCTACAGTAGTCTCTCCCTACAGTAGTCTCTCCCTACAGTAGTCTCTCCCTACAGTAGTCTTTCTCTACAGTAGTCTTTCCCTACAGTAGTCTCTCTCTACAGTAGTCTTTCCCTACAGTAGTCTCTCCCTACAGTAGTCTCTCCCTACAGTAGTCTCTCTCTACAGTAGTCTTTCCCTACAGTAGTCTCTCCCTACAGTAGTCTTTCCCTACAGTAGTCTCTCTCTACAGTAGTCTTTCCCTACAGTAGTCTCTCCCTACAGTAGTCTTTTCCTACAGTAGTCTTTCCCTACAGTAGTCTTTCCCTACAGTAGTCTCTCCCTACAGTAGTCTCTCTCTACAGTAGTCTTTCCCTACAGTAGTCACTCTCTACAGTAGTCTTTCCCTACAGTAGTCTCTCCCTACAGTAGTCTCTCCCTACAGTAGTCTCTCCCTACAGTAGTCTTTTCCTACAGTAGTCTTTCCCTACAGTAGTCTTTCCCTACAGTAGTCTCTCCCTACAGTAGTCTCTCCCTACAGTAGTCTCTCTCTACAGTAGTCTTTCCCTACAGTAGTATCTCTCTACAGTAGTCTTTCCCTACAGTAGTCTCTCCCTACAGTAGTCTCTCCCTACAGTAGTCTCTCCCTACATTAGTCTTTCTCTACAGTAGTATCTCTCTACAGTAGTCTTTCCCTACAGTAGTCTCTCTCTACAGTAGTCTTTCCCTACAGTAGTCTCTCCCTACAGTAGTCTTTCTCTACAGTAGTCTTTCCCTACAGTAGTCTTTCCCTACAGTACTATCTCTCTACAGTAGTCTTTCCCTACAGTAGTCTTTCCCTACAGTAGTCTTTCTCTACAGTAGTATCTCTCTACAGTAGTCTTTCCCTACAGTAGTCTCTCTCTACAGTAGTCTTTCCCTACAGTAGTCTCTCCCTACAGTAGTCTCTCCCTACAGTAGTCTCTCTCTACAGTAGTCTTTCCCTACAGTAGTCTCTCTCTACCGTAGTCTTTCCCTACAGTAGTCTCTCCCTACAGTAGTCTCTCCCTACAGTAGTCTCTCCCTACAGTAGTCTTTCTCTACAGTAGTATCTCTCTACAGTAGTCTTTCCCTACAGTAGTCTCTCTCTACAGTAGTCTTTCCCTACAGTAGTCTCTCCCTACAGTAGTCTCTCCCTACAGTAGTCTCTCTCTACAGTAGTCTTTCCCTACAGTAGTCTCTCCCTACAGTAGTCTTTCCCTACAGTAGTCTCTCTCTACAGTAGTCTTTCCCTACAGTAGTCTCTCCCTACAGTAGTATCTTCCTACAGTAGTCTTTCCCTACAGTAGTCTCTCCCTACAGTAGTCTATCCCTAAAGTAGTCTCTCCCTACAGTAGTCTCTCTCTACAGTAGTCTTTCCCTACAGTAGTCTCTCTCTACAGTAGTCTTTCCCTACAGTAGTCTCTCCCTACAGTAGTCTCTCCCTACAGTAGTCTCTCCCTACAGTAGTCTTCTCTACAGTAGTCTTTCCCTACAGTAGTCTCTCTCTACAGTAGTCTTTCCCTACAGTAGTCTCTCTACAGTAGTCTTCCCTACAGTAGTCTCTCTCTACAGTAGTCTTTCCCTACAGTAGTCTCTCCCTACAGTAGTCTTTCCCTACAGTAGTCTCTCTCCTACAGTAGTCTTTCCCTACAGTAGTATCTCCTCTCTACATGTAGTCTTTCCCTACAGTAGTCTTTCCCTACAGTAGTCTCTCCCTACAGTAGTCTCTCCCTACAGTAGTCTCTCTCTACAGTAGTCTTCCCTACAGTAGTCTCTCTCTACAGTAGTCTCTCCCTACAGTAGTCTCTCCCTACAGTAGTCTCTCCCTACAGTAGTCTCTCCCTACAGTAGTCTTTTCCTACAGTAGTCTTTCCTACAGTAGTCTTTCCCTACAGTAGTCTCTCCCTACAGTAGTCTCCTACAGTATCTCCTACAGTAGTCTCTCTCTACAGTAGTCTTTCCCTACAGTAGTCTCTCTCTACAGTAGTCTTTCCCTACAGTAGTCTCTCCCTACAGTAGTCTCTCCCTACAGTAGTCTCTCTCTACAGTAGTCTTTCTCTACAGTAGTATCTCTCTACAGTAGTCTTTCCCTACAGTAGTCTCTCTCTACAGTAGTCTTTCCCTACAGTAGTCTCTCTCTCTACATAGTCTCTCCTCAAGTAGTCTCTCCCTACAGTAGTCTCTCCCTACAGTAGTCTTCCTACAGTAGTCTCTCTCTACAGTAGGTCTTTCCCTACAGTAGTCTCTCTCCCTACAGTAGTCTTTCCTACAGTAGTCTCTCCCTACAGTAGTCTCTCCCTACAGTAGTCTCTCTAGGTCTCTCTCTAGTATCTCTCTACAGTAGTCTTTCCCTACAGTAGTCCTCGTATCTAGTCCCCTTACGTAGTATTTCACATTCTTTCCCTACAGTGTCTCTCCTACAGGTCTTTTCTCCCTACAGTAGTCTCTCTCTACAGTAGTATTTCCCTACAGTAGTCTTTCCCTACAGTAGTCTCTCCCTACAGTAGTCTTTCCCTACAGTAGTCTTTCCCTACAGTAGTCTCTCCCTACAGTAGTCTCTCCCTACAGTAGTCTTTTCCTACAGTAGTCTTTCCCTACAGTAGTCTCTCCCTACAGTAGTCTTTCCCTACAGTAGTCTTTCCCTACAGTAGTCTCTCCCTACAGTAGTCTTTCCCTACAGTAGTCTTTCCCTACAGTAGTCTCTCTCTACAGTAGTCTTTCCCTACAGTAGTCTCTCCCTACAGTAGTCTTTTCCTACAGTAGTCTTTCCCTACAGTAGTCTTTCCCTACAGTAGTCTCTCTCTACAGTAGTCTCTCTCTACAGTAGTCTTTCCCTACAGTAGTCTTTCCCTACAGTAGTCTCTCCCTACAGTAGTATCTCTCTACAGTAGTCTTTCCCTACAGTAGTCTTTCCCTACAGTAGTCTCTCTCTACAGTAGTCTCTCTCTACAGTAGTCTTTCCCTACAGTAGTCTCTCTCTACAGTAGTCTCTCTCTACAGTAGTCTCTCCCTACAGTAGTCTTTCCCTACAGTAGTCTCTCCCTACAGTAGTCTTTCCCTACAGTAGTCTCTCTCTACAGTAGTCTTTCCCTACAGTAGTCTCTCTCTACAGTAGTCTTTCCCTACAGTAGTCTTTCCCTACAGTAGTCTTTCCCTACAGTAGTCTCTCTCTACAGTAGTCTTTCCCTACAGTAGTCTCTCTCTACAGTAGTCTTTCCCTACAGTAGTCTTTCCCTACAGTAGTCTCTCTCTACAGTAGTATTTTCCTACAGTAGTCTTTCCCTACAGTAGTCTTTCCCTACAGTAGTCTCTCTCTACAGTAGTCTTTCTCTACAGTAGTCTCTCTCTACAGTAGTCTCTCCCTACAGTAGTCTTTCCCTACAGTAGTCTCTCTCTACAGTAGTCTTTCCCTACAGTAGTCTTTCCCTACAGTAGTCTCTCTCTACAGTAGTCTCTCTCTACAGTAGTCTTTCCCTACAGTAGTCTCTCTCTACAGTAGTCTTTCCCTACAGTAGTCTCTCCCTACAGTAGTCTTTCCCTACAGTAGTCTCTCCCTACAGTAGTCTCTCTCTACAGTAGTCTTTCTCTACAGTAGTCTTTCCCTACAGTAGTCTCTCTCTACAGTAGTCTTTCCCTACAGTAGTCTTTCCCTACAGTAGTCTCTCTCTACAGTAGTCTCTCTCTACAGTAGTCTTTCCCTACAGTAGTCTTTCCCTACAGTAGTCTTTCCCTACAGTAGTATCTCTCTACAGTAGTCTTTCCCTACAGTAGTATCTCTCTACAGTAGTCTCTCCCTACAGTAGTCTTTCCCTACAGTAGTATCTCTACAGTAGTCTTTCCCTACAGTAGTATCTCTCTACAGTAGTCTTTCCCTACAGTAGTCTCTCTCTACAGTAGTCTTTCTCTACAGTAGTCTTTCCCTACAGTAGTTTCTCTCTACAGTAGTCTTTCCCTACAGTAGTCTCTCCCTACAGTAGTCTCTCCCTACAGTAGTCTCTCCCTACAGTAGTCTCTCCCTACAGTAGTCTCTCCTGAAGGTACTAGTCCATTAGCGACACTATTCTGATGGAACGAAGGAGAAAAATAAGATCATCCCTTTTCCTCCTGACGTTCTCGCCTTCATTCACATCTTTTACGTGTAGCCGGGACAGAGGAGAGGAGAGTTACATGATGGTTGGAGCTGACCCTGTCTTTTGGTTTCCCTACCCCTCTCCATCCCCCTACCTCTCCCCCTCTCCATCCCCCTACCTCTCCCCCTCTCCATCCCCCTACCTCTCCCTCGCTCCATCCCCCAACCTCTCACTCGCTCCATCCCCCCCACCTCTCTCCATCCCCCCCACCTCTCTCCATCCCCCCTACCCCTCTCCATCCCCCTACCTCTCCCCCTCTCCATCCCCCTACCTCTCCCCCTCTCCATCCCCCTACCTCTCCCCCTCTCCATCCCCCTACCTCTCCCTCGCTCCATCCCCCAACCTCTCACTCGCTCCATCCCCCCCACCTCTCTCCATCCCCCCCACCTCTCTCCATCCCCCTACCTCTCCCCCTCTCCCATCCCCCTACCTCTCCCCCTCTCCATCCCCCCTCCCTCTCCCCCTCTCCATCCCCCTACCTCTCCCTCGCTCCATCCCCCAACCTCTCCCTCGCTCCATCCCCCAACCTCTCACTCGCTCCATCCCCCAACCTCTCACTCGCTCCATCCCCCCCACCTCTCTCCATCCCCCCCACCTCTCTCCATCCCCCCCACCTCTCTCCATCCCCCCCACCTCTCTCCATCCCCCCCACCTCTCTCCATCCCCCCACTCTCTCCATCCCCCCACCTCTCCCAGGAAATGCTGCAGTGAACTAACTTTGATGAGGACTCAGGTCAGTTTCACTTCAGTAACACTAGACTTTAGTGCACTGTGTTATGTTATTCACTCAGAGGACAGAGAGAGAGAAATAAAGAGGGGGAGCGAGCGAGAGAGGGGGGGAGAGAGCGAGAGAGGGGGGGGGAGAGCGCGAGAGAGAGAGAGGGCGAGAAGAGAGAGAGGGCGAGAAGAGAGAGAGGGTGAGAAGAGAGAGAGAGAGAGGGCGAGAAGAGAGAGAGAGAGAGAGAGAGAGAAAGGGCGAGAGAGAGAGAGAGAGGGGGCGAGAAGAGAGAGAGAGAGAGAGAGGGCGAGAAGAGAGAGAGAGAGAGGGCGAGAAGAGAGGGAGGGAGAGCTAGGTGGGGAGAGCGAGAGCGAGGTGGGGAGAAAAAGCTTCCGAATGACTGCTTGATGAGATGAGAGCCTTAAGGCGACCAACTGTGCTGCAACTGGGTTTTATTTTTTAAAGCTGCAGTGTTGAGGGTGGCAGGGTGCGTTAGCTGCGGTGTTGCGGGTGGCAGGGTGCGTTAGCTGCGGTGTTGAGGGTGGCAGGGTGCGTTAGCTGCGGTGTTGAGGGTGGCAGGGTGCGTTAGCTGCGGTGTTGAGGGTGGCAGGGTGCGTTAGCTGCGGTGTTGAGGGTGGCAGGGTGCGTTAGCTGCGGTGTTGAGGGTGGCAGGGTGCGTTAGCTGCGGTGTTGAGGGTGCGTTAGTTGCATATTCCCTCTATTAATAAATGAAGAAGAAATGCCAGAGTAGAGGACCATGTTCCCTCTGACCACCCAGGGGCCTATAGCCAGAGTAGAGGACCATGTTCCCTCTGACCACCCAGGGGCCTACAGCCAGAGTAGAGGACCATGTTCCCTCTGACCACCCATGGGCCTATAGCCAAAGTAGAGGACCATGTTCCCTCTGACCACCCAGGGGCCTATAGCCAGAGTAGAGGACCATGTTCCCTCTGATCACCCATGGGCCTATAGCCAAAGTAGAGGACCATGTTCCCTCGGAGCACCCAGAGGCCTATAGCCAGACTAGAGGACCATATTTCCTCGGAGCATCCAGGGGCATATAGCCAGACTAGAGGACCATATTTCCTCGGAGCACCCAGGAGCATATTGCCTCTCACTCCCTCTATGTACATTGAGTGAACAAAACATTAAGAACACCTTCCTAATATTGAGTTTCAACCCCCCCCCATTTTGCCCTCAGAAGAGCCTCAATTCGTCGACCCTGTTTTTCCTACCCCTCCTGCCTCGCCCTATCCCCCCTGCCTCGCCCTATCCCCCCCTGCCTCGCCCTATCCCCCCCTGCCTCGCCCTACCCCCCCTGCCTCGCCCTACCCCTCCTGCCTCGCCCTATCCCCCCTGCCTCGCCCTACCCCTCCTGCCTCGCCCTATCCCCCCTGCCTCGCCCTATCCAGCAAAGTTGCAGTTCTTGACACACTCAAACCAGTGCGCCTGGCACCTACTACCATACCCCATTCAAAAGGCACTTAGTGAAAAGAATTAGAGTGTAAAATGTGTTGGCGTTGTGACAGAGTCTGGGCAATTGGATAATTGGGTCACAGCGAGCGGGAACAAGCCTGTTTCTCCCCGTTCTCTTCTCTTCTCTTCCTTCAGGACACAGTTAGATGGCTGTTACAGCAGTCACATGATCATTCCTATAGCTAGCTGTTACAGCAGTCACATTAACATTCCTATAGCTAGCTGTTACAGCAGTCACATTAACATTCCTATAGCTAGCTGTTACAGTAGTCACATGATCATTCCTATAGCTAGCTGTTACAGCAGTCACATGATCATTCCTATAGCTAGCTGTTACAGCAGTCACATGATCATTCCTATAGCTAGCTGTTACAGCAGTCACATGTTCATTCCTATAGCTAGCTGTTACAGCAGTCACATTAACATTCCTATAGCTAGCTGTTACAGCAGTCACATGATCATTCCTATAGCTAGCTGTTACAGCAGTCACATGATCATTCCTATAGCTAGCTGTTACAGCAGTCACATGATCATTCCTATAGCTAGCTGTTACAGCAGTCACATGATCATTCCTATAGCTAGCTGTTACAGTAGTCACATGATCATTCCTATAGCTAGCTGTTACAGCAGTCACATGATCATTCCTATAGCTAGCTGTTACAGCAGTCACATGATCATTCCTATAGCTAGCTGTTACAGTAGTCACATGATCATTCCTATAGCTAGCTGTTACAGAAGTCACATGATCATTCCTATAGCTAGCTGTTACAGCAGTCACATGATCATTCCTATAGCTAGCTGTTACAGCAGTCACATGATCATTCCTATAGCTAGCTGTTACAGCAGTCACATGATCATTCCTATAGCTAGCTGTTACAGCAGTCACATGATCATTCCTATAGCTAGCTGTTACAGCAGTCACATGATCATTCCTATAGCTAGCTGTTACAGCAGTCACATGATCATTCCTATAGCTAGCTGTTACAGCAGTCACATGATCATTCCTATAGCTAGCTGTTACAGCAGTCACATGATCATTCCTATAGCTAGCTGTTACAGCAGTCACATGTTCATTCCTATAGCTAGCTGTTACAGAAGTCACATGATCATTCCTATAGCTAGCTGTTACAGCAGTCACATGATCATTCCTATAGCTAGCTGTTACAGCAGTCACATGATCATTCCTATAGCTAGCTGTTACAGAAGTCACATGATCATTCCTATAGCTAGCTGTTACAGAAGTCACATTATCATTCCTATAGCTAGTTGTTACAGCAGTCACATTATCATTCCCATAGCTAGTTGTTACAGCAGTCACATGATCATTCCTATAGCTAGCTGTTACAGAAGTCACATGATCATTCCCATAGCTAGCTGTTACAGCAGTCACATGTTCATTCCTATAGCTAGCTGTTACAGCAGTCACATGTTCATTCCTATAGCTAGCTGTTACAGCAGTCACATGATCATTCCTATAGCTAGCTGTTACAGCAGTCACATGATCATTCCTATAGCTAGCTGTTACAGCAGTCACATGATCATTCCTATAGCTAGCTGTTACAGCAGTCACATGTTCATTCCTATAGCTAGCTGTTACAGCAGTCACATGATCATTCCTATAGCTAGCTGTTACAGCAGTCACATGTTCATTCCTATAGCTAGCTGTTACAGCAGTCACATGTTCATTCCTATAGCTAGCTGTTACAGCAGTCACATGATCATTCCTATAGCTAGCTGTTACAGCAGTCACATGATCATTCCTATAGCTAGCTGTTACAGCAGTCACATGCTCATTCCTATAGCTAGCTGTTACAGCAGTCACATGATCATTCCTATAGCTAGCTGTTACAGCAGTCACATGATCATTTATTTAGCTCGCTGTTACAGCAGTCACGTGATCATTCCCATAGCTAGCTGTTACAGCAGTCACATGATCTAGCCGTTACAGCAGTCACATGATCATTCCTATAGCTAGCTGTTACAGCAGTCACATGATCATTTATTTAGCTCGCTGTTACAGCAGTCACATGATCATTCCTATAGCTAGCTGTTACAGTAGTCACATGATCATTTATTTAGCTCGCTGTTACAGCAGTCACATGATCATTCCCATAGCTAGCTGTTACAGCAGTCACATGATCATTTATAATATGACATTAGGAACACCTCTTTCCATGACACAGACTGACCAGGTGAATCCGAGAGAGAATACACCGAGTATACAAAACATTAGGAACACCTCTTTCCATGACACAGACTGACCAGGTGAATCCGAGAGAGAATACACCGAGTATACAAAACATTAGGAACACCTCTTTCCATGACACAGACTGACCAGGTGAATCCGAGAGAGAATACACCGAGTATACAAAACATTAGGAACACCACTTTCCATGACACAGACTGACCAGGTGAATCCAGTTGAAATATATGATCCCTTATTGATGTTTTATAAACCTGAGACTGGGACGGAGATTTGTCTTCCAACATGACAATGATCCAAAACATAAAGCAAAATCTACAATGGAATGGTTCAAAAATAAACATATCCAGGTGTTAGAATGGCCAAGTCAAAGTCCAGACCTGAATCCAATCGAGAATCTGTGGAAAGAACTGAAAACTGCTGTTCACAAATGCTCTCCATCCAACCTCACTGAGCTCGAGCTGTTTTGCAAGGAGGAATGGAAAAAATGTCAGTCTCTCGATGTGCAAAACTGATAGAGACATACCCCAAGCGACTTACAGCTGTAATCGCAGCAAAAGGTGGCGCTACAAAGTATTAACTTAAGGGGGATGAATAATTTTGCACGCCCAATTTTTCAGTTTTTGATTTGTTAAAAAAGTTAGAAATATCCAATAAATGTCGTTCCACTTCATGATTGTGTCCCACTTGTTGTTGATTCTTCACAAAAAAATACAGTTTTATATCTTTATGTTTGAAGCCTGAAATGAGGCAAAAGGTCGCAAAATTCAAGGGGGCCGAATACTTTCGCAAGGCACTGTATTAGCCTACATAAATGTACACATAAATACACAAGCAGAGTGAATTCCAGTACTGTTGGTGTTTCTTTAGGACACCAGTTCGCTAGCTGCTATTAATAAAACACGGAAATATGTTAGCCTAAATACTATAGTACTGTATGGGGAGGTTCATCAGCATTAGAAGGCATTAGCCGCAGGGCTCTCAGAGAGACAGATATACAGTTGAAGTCGGGAAGTTTACAACCACTTAGGTTGGAGTCATTAAAACTCTATTTTTTTCAACCACTACACAAATTTCTTGTTAACAAACTATAGTTTTAGCAAGTCGGGTTAGGACATCTAGTTTGTGCATGAGTAATTTTTCCAGCAATTGTTTACAGACAGATTATTTCACTCACTGTATCACATTTCCAGTGGGTCAGAAGTTTACATACACTAAGTTGACTGTGCCTTTATAAACAGTTTGGAATGCTCTAGTTTTGTGAATCTCCTCACTAAGGTGCCCTGTCTCATACCACTAGAACGTTGGCAGTATTCAGTAGGACATTATATCTGGAGTATGGCAACTACCAGGCCTGAGACATATAGATAGAGTGAAACAACACAGGTTACAGTACGACACAAAACACTAAAAGAAAGCACCGTTATCCCCTGCTCCTTTTCAATATCGAGGACAGTGGGGGGGGGGAACAGTTCAGTCCCTGACAGTCCCTGTCCCTAGATTTCCTTTATCTAGTGTAGAGGGCTTGGCTTGCAAAGAAATGAGAAGTTATCGTTTCCACACAGCAGATGAGAGAGTTAAGATATGGCTTAGGAGGTCTCACTAACTAAAAAAAACTCTGTGTCCAAAATGGCACCCTATTCCCTATATAGTGCACTACTTATGGGCCCTGGTCAATTAGTAGCGCAACCTTTTAAAAAAATGTGTCCAAAATGGCACCCGATTCCCTATATAGTGCACTACTTATGGGCCCTGGTCAATTAGTAGTGCACTATAAAAAGGGAATTGGGTGCCATTTGGGACACATGGAGAACAAAAGGAGCTGTTCTTTAACTCCCCTTACGTCTTGTTAAATGTTCACCAACACTGCTCCAGTCTACGGTGCAAAGCCAGGATTTAAAACTTTTTATTTTTATTTTTTAAAAGCTCCTTTGAGCTTTGTGGAAAACCCCCCTGAAAAATGTCATTATAAAATAGTGTGTGAGATCAGAATTTTTTTTATTTTTTTTGCTAGCCTAAAAGAATACCACTACTGACATCACAGCAGATGTTTTCTGTCAATGTAACAAGACATCTTCCATCTTTTCTAATAGGCTAGCCTGGAATACAAATTGAATTTCCCCTCTGTTTCACATCGGCGTTTACTTGTTCCAAGGTAAGGCGGAAATAATTTGATGAGATCTTTAAAAAGAAAAAAAAAGGGGAACTGGCACACTGCTCTTGCCAGGACCTCTGTTTATTTAAGCGTACCTCTTTAAGGCCAATGTATAGCGAAGGGGACAAGGGTACTGTGAAGGAGCTCTCCACCATGCACCCTATGAAACAAGGACAATAACAGTGTAATCTGACACAGGCCATAGCCTACCCTACACAAAGGACTATGTCTGCGTCACACCCTATTCCCCTCACAGTGCACTACTTTCGACCAGAACCCAACAGGGAATATTGAGAGTCCATCCGTCCGTCCGTCCATCCATCCATCCATCCGTCCATCCATCCGTCCATCCATCCGTCCATCCATCCGTCCATCCATCCATCCGTCCATCCATCCGTCCATCCGTCCATCCATCCATCCGTCCATCCATCCATCCGTCCATCCATCCGTCCATCCATCCGTCCATCCGTCCATCCATCCGTCCATCCATCCGTCCATCCGTCCATCCATCCATCCGTCCATCCGTCCATCCGTCCATCCATCCAAAACCTAAAAAAGTTATTTGTCTGTCCCCATAAGAGAACCCTTTTCGGTTCCAGGTAGAACCCTTTTGGGTTCTGTGTAAAACCTTTTCCACAGAGGGTTCTACAACGAACCAAAAAGGGTTCTCCTATCGGGACAGCCAAAATACATATTTTTTTTTCCTAAGAGTGTAGGGAGCCATCGAAATGCCCACCATGTCGCCTACTCAGATGACCTCTGTGTTGTACACAGTGTTAACATGGGGGTCATCCCAGAACTATGTGGCAGGTAGATTAAGACCCCTTTGTTATTAGAGAGCGAGAGAAAACACACACTTTCCACAAATCATGAACTTCAAAATATATTATTTTACCTGCTGTATTCCCAAAGTGTGTGAGGTGGTAGTTCAGAGATCAGCGGGTTTGTAAGGGAAAATCAGCTGGACAACTCAATATCGTTCACTACAGAGAGCCTCCTAAATGTTGTATAGAGCTACAGATGTAGGATCTTAATTTGAGACAGTTTGCTACAGCATGAAAATAATTAAGCAGCAACAGGAAATGTGAATTATTATGTGGCTTCTAATTAAAATGGTACATTTTTTGTCAGGGTTGATGCATTTTTCATAAGGAAAAAAATCCAAGTCAAAGCGCTACCGCAATGGGGTGATCAAATTAACACCCTACATCTGTACAGCCATTCTAGTCATTCTTGCCTTGCTGTAGTGAATGCTCAACACAACACTTCCAACAACGTGACTCTACAAACATCCGAGTCTCACAGAAACGTTACAACTTCCGGTTCCCGGTCACACAGACTAATAACTACACTGGTGAAAGAAGGTCAAGAATGTATGGACTGACGAGTCCCAACACAGACCCCCCCCCCCCCCCCCTAAAAGCAACACAGTGCATCACCCTGAACACACCATCCCCACTGTCAAACATGGTGTTGGCAGCATCATGGTTTGGGCCTGCTTTTCTTCAGCAGGGACAGGGAAGATGGTTAAAATTGATGGGAAGATGGATGGAGCCAAATACAGGACCATTCTGGAAGAAAACCTGATGGAGTCTGCAAAAGACCTGAGACTGGGACGGAGATTTGTCTTCCAACAAGACAATGATCCAAAACATAAAGCAAAATCTACAATGGAATGGTTCAAAAATAAACATATCCAGGTGTTAGAATGGCCAAGTCAAAGTCCAGACCTGAATCCAATCGAGAATCTGTGGAAAGAACTGAAAACTGCTGTTCACAAATGCTCTCCATCCAACCTCACTGAGCTCGAGCTGTTTTGCAAGGAGGAATGGGAAAAAATTTCAGTCTCTCGATGTGCAAAACTGATAGAGACATACCCCAAGCGACTTACAGCTGTAATCGCAGCAAAAGGTGGCGCTACAAAGTATTAACTTAAGGGGGATGAATAATTTTGCAAATCTATTGAATACATGTTTTAATAAGGCTGTAACGTAACAAAATGTGGAAAAAGACAAGGGGTCTGAATACTTTCCGAATGGCACTGTAAGTTACAACAAAATCATGGACAATGTTGCTACAGGATCAGTATAAAAGTATCAAACTTATTTCACTTTGAGGTACCAAAAGGTCTGGTTGTTGTTGCTCCACCTGGTTCCCAACGGTCCACCTTCCTGTCATTCAGAGGAAATTAAGTCATGTGACAGTTGTTGCTCCACCTGGTTCCCAACAGTCCACCTTCCTGTCATTCGGAGGAAATGAAGTCATGTGACTGTCTTTCCGTGGTTCTAATGACTCATGGATGCATCTCAAATGGCACCCTATTCCCTTTAAAGTGCACTACCTTTGAGCACGGCCCATAGGGCTCCGGTCAAAAGAAGTGCACTATATAGGGAATAGGGTTCTATAGGGCTCTGGTATAAAGTAGTGCACTATATATAGGGAATAGGGTTCTATAGGGCCCTGGTCTAAAGTAGTGCACTATATAGGGAATAGGGTTCTATAGGGCTCTGGTATAAAGTAGTGCACTATATAGGGAATAGGGTTCTATAGGGCTCTGGTATAAAGTAGTGCACTATATATAGGGAATAGGGTTCTATAGGGCCCTGGTCTAAAGTAGTGCACTATATTGGGAATAGGGTGTCATTTGGGCCTCTCACCATGCAACGTGAATGACGGTCATCAACAGCCTGTTGGGCCAGAGGCGGAGTGTGTGACAACAGGGAGAGATATCCATACAGCTCTCTTTTGTCCCATCCTATTTCACATGTATTCTGTATTTATTATCATAGCCTATTGGTTGGTGCTGTTTCTTGTGACCTCCATTACTCAATGGAGTTGGCAATGACAATGAGTGACAATGGAGTTGGCATGACAATGAGTGACAAGGAGTTGGCATGACAATGGAGTTGGCATGACAGCACAAACAGACAGTCTACATGTACTCCAGACTGTTTCTTCTCTCTTTAGGATTAAAATCAGGATATTTTTTTTCCTATTTAAAAAAAGATCGGCCATCTTCTTGGCAGGTTGAGTAGGGAGAGGAATTTGCCTTCTAAATGTGATCTGTAACCCTAGAAACCTTGAAAAGCAAACAGCTGGGGGGGGGGGGGGGGCAGTGGTAAAATGGGACAAGTTGCCTGTTGGGTTGCGGTGAGCCAGACACTGCAATATGAAGTCAGTGGGCGGAGCTAGAGGCGGGGCTAGGCTTGAGTCCCAAATGACACCCTATTATTCCCTATATATAGTGCACTAGTTTTGACCAGAGGCCTATGGGGCCTGGTTAAAAGTTGTGCACTATATAGGGAATAAGGAGTCCTAGCTGAACGTGGCGAGGACCAGTGGAGCAGTCTGCCTGATGGAATCCAATTTGTTTTCATTCATAATTCATATCAGGATTGGTAGTATGCTAAGATGCTGCATACTAACTAACTGAACACGGCTGGTGTGTTTTTGATTTGATTCTGGAAATGTTTTCAATGACATGCCGTCATTTACATTTATGGAGGATAGATTTCTTCACGGACAATGTGTCACAATACTGCCAACATCATGTCACCTCCTTGTGATGGAGACCTTTCATGCAAGCCAGGAAGAGCAAAGATTGATGAGTGTTCAAATTAAATCCAATGTAAAGCATATGGCCATACTCAACTCAGATGCAGGCAGTGTGAGGGGGGGGGGGGGGGGGTTGAGGACTGGGCAGGGGTAGGAGGGGAGTGAGTTGTAGGTGGGGGATAGAGGAGGAAGGGAGTGAGTTGCAGGTGGGGGATGGAGGGGGAAGGGAGTGAGTTGTAGGTGGGGGATGGAGGGGGAAGGGAGTGAGTTGTAGGTGGGGGATGGAGGGGGAAGGGAGTGAGTTGTAGGTGGGGGATGGAGGGGGAAGGGAGTGAGTTGTAGGTGGGGGATGGAGGGGGAAGGGAGTGAGTTGTAGGTGGGGGATGGAGGGGGAAGGGAGTGAGTTGTAGGTGGGGGATGGAGGGGGAAGGGAGTGAGTTGTAGGTGGGCTGGGGAAAAGGAGTGAGGACTAGGTGGGGGATTCTACACCAGGGACAAAACAACAGTGATTCCCACTCCCCAGAAACAGCACTTCTGTCCTGAAGAATGTTATCTAAACATACAGTAGGCAAAGTCCTAAAATACACAGTGCTCAGATGAAAGAACAGCAGCTGACTTCCAGATCTGGCAACAGCTTCATCCCCATTACAGTGTCAAACAGATACATGGTCTCTCGTCTTCCACCTTTGAAGCTTTAATAAATTAGGTTGAACGAAAGACACCAGAAGTGAACTACTGTGTTTTAGACTTCAGGAAGTGAACTACTGTGTTTTAGACTTCCGGAAGTGAACTACTGTGTTTTAGACTTCCGAAAGTGAACTACTGTGTTTTAGACTTCAGGAAGTGAACTACTGTGTTTTAGACTTCAGGAAGTGAACTACTGTGTTTTAGACTTCAGGAAGTGAACTACTGTGTTTTAGACTTCAAGGAAATGAACTACTGTGTTGTAGACTTCAGGAAGTGAACTACTGTGTTTTAGACTTCAGGAAGTGAACTACTGTGTTTTAGACTTCAAGGAAATGAACTACTGTGTTTTAGACTTCAGGAAGTGAACTACTGTGTTTTAGACTTCAGGAAGTGAACTACTGTGTTTTAGACTTCAGGAAGTGAACTACTGTGTTTTAGACTTCCGGAAGTGAACTACTGTGTTTTAGACTTCAGGAAGTGAACTACTGTGTTTTAGACTTCAGGAAGTGAACTACTGTGTTTTAGACTTCAGGAAGTGAACTACTGTGTTTTAGACTTCAGGAAGTGAACTACTGTGTTTTAGACTTCAGGAAGTGAACTACTGTGTTTTAGACTTCAGGAAGTGAACTACTGTGTTTTCTTTGAGATATAAAATCACTCTAGGTCAACTTTAAAACACGTCATCGACATTTGTTCTCTTCAGGGAAACAGGTATCCTTCCCTCAATTTTTATTTCATTTTTTAATTTAAGGAACTCAGTCTGGTTTTAAACTTACTCTTGAAAGTTGTAATAGTAGAATGTACAAGGTACAATTTCTAATATGGGTAGTACATCATCAGTTCCTCTTGTCATGTCAGTCTTTACAAACCTTAGAGAGATATTTATAACATGAAATGTCCAGATCAACTAGCCCATGTCAGCTAACATTTTTTTTATTTTATGTAGGTGTTTTTAGTCCATAGGAGGTATATATATATTTTTTTGTCTTTCAAAAATCATATGAATAAACATTAGAGATGGCAAAATGTGTTGAACTGCTGGAAATAAGCTTTAAACCTGCAACATGTTCTCTCCATCAACAAGAGGGGTGTGAACAGTTTGTGTCAGGAACAGTGCTTGTGCCCATAGAAGTAGACATTCCGCGTGGTGGGGAGGGGCAAGATGTTCACAAATGCTAGAAGGAGGGTGTGTGTGTGTCCCTCCCCTCCCCCGAGTGAAAAAGTTCTAGAACCCCTGGACTAGTGTATAAACCCCTTATGTTATTGAAATTGTTTTCCGAGTGAGGACTTGTGAAGAGCAGAATCAACAACGTCTGCATAATAATGAAAACAGTTGCTTCGTGAGAAGCTGTTAAAAGTTGTGTTAGCCATTGTTATGTAAACGAGAGCTGAAAAAGGACCAGTGGCCCTGGCTTTGGCCCCAAATGAGAGCAGGTCTGCCTGGCACAGTGACACACGAGATACAATCACCTCCCAGCTTTTTGCATAGGATACCTCACAGCTATTAGCATCAAGAATATGATACAGTTGAAGTCGGGAAGTTTACATACACTTAGGCTGGAGTCATTAAAAAACAAATTTTTCAACCACGCCACAAATTTCTTGTTAACAAACTATAGTTATGGCAAGTCAGTAAGGACATCTACTTTGTGCATGACAAGTCAGTTTTACAACAATTGTTTACAGACAGATTATTTCACTCAATAACAATTCCAGCGGGTCAGAAATGTACATACATGAAGTTGACTGTGCCTTTAAACAGCTTGGAAAATTCCAAAAAATGATGTCATGGCTTTAGAAACTTCTAATAGGCTAATTGACATCATTTTTCATGATTTATTTCACCTTTATTTAACCAGGTAGGCAAGTTGAGAACAAGTTCTCTTTTACAACTGCGACCTGGCCAAGATAAAGCAAAGCAGTTCGACACAATACAACAACACAGAGTTACACATGGAGTAAAACAAACATGCAGTCAATAATACAGTAGAAAAATAAGTCTATATACAATGTTTATTTAATTTATTTTACCTTTATTCAACCAGGTAGGCAAGTTGAGAACAAGTTCTCATTTACAATTGCGACCTGGCCATGATAAAGCAAAGCAGTTCGACACATACAACAACACAGAGTTACACATGGAGTAAAACAAACATACAGTCAATAATACAGTATAAACAAGTCTATATACAATGTGAGCAAATGAGGTGAGAAGGGAGGTAAAGGCAAAAAAGGCCATGGTGGCAAGGTAAATACAATATAGCAAGTAAAACACTGGAATGGTAGTTTTGCAATGGAAGAATGTGCAAAGTAGAAATAAAAATAATGGGGTGCAAAGGAGCAAAATAAATAAATAAATTAAATACAGTTGGGAAAGAGGTAGTTGTTTGGGCTAAATTATAGGTGGGCTATGTACAGGTGCAGTAATCTGTGAGCTGCTCTGACAGTTGGTGCTTAAAGCTAGTGAGGGAGATAAGTGTTTCCAGTTTCATAGATTTTTGTAGTTCGTTCCAGTCATTGGCAGCAGAGAACTGGAAAGAGAGGCGGCCAAAGAAATAATTGGTTTTGGGGGTGACTAGAGAGATATACCTGCTGGAGCGTGTGCTACAGGTGGGAGATGCTATGGTGACCAGCGAGCTGAGATAAGGGGGAACTTTACCTAGCAGGGTCTTGTAGATGACATGGAGCCAGTGGGTTTGGCGACGAGTATGAAGCGAGGGCCAGCCAACGAGAGCGTACAGGTCGCAATGGTGGGTAGTATATGGGGCTTTGGTGACAAAACGGACGGCACTGTGATAGACTGCATCCAATGTATTAAGTAGGGTATTGGAGGCTATTTTGTAAATGACATCGCCAAAGTCGAGGATCGGTAGGATGGTCAGTTTTACAAGGGTATGTTTAGCAGCATGAGTGAAGGATGCTTTGTTGCGAAATAGGAAGCCAATTCTAGATTTAACTTTGGATTGGAAATGTTTGATGTGAGTCTGGAAGGAGAGTTTACAGTCTAACCAGACACCGAGGTATTTGTAGTTGTCCACATATTCTAAGTCAGAACCTTCCAGAGTAATGATGTTGGACGGGCGGGCGGGCAGGGTGCAGGCAGCGATCGGTTGAAGAGCATGCATTTAGTTTTACTTGTATTTAAGAGCAATTGGAGGCCACGGAAGGAGAGTTGTATGTCATTGGAGCCCTGTGGCACCCCCATAGAGACTGCCAGAGGCCCGGACAACAGGCCCTCCAATTTGACACACCGAACTCTATCAGAGAAGTAGTAGGTGAACCAGGCAAGGCAATCAATAGAGAAACCAATTTGAGTCAATTGGAGGTGTACCTGTGGACGTATTTCAAGGCCTACCTTCAAACTCAGTGCCTCTTTGCTTGACATCATGGGAAAATCAAAAGAAATCAGCCAAGACCTCAGAAAAAAAATGTTTAGTCCTCCACAAGTCTGGTTCATCCTTGGAGCAAGGAAGAAGCCACTGTTCCAAAACCGCCATAAAAAGCCAGACTACGGTTTGCAACTGCACATGGGGACAAAGATCGTACTTTTTGGAGAAATGTCCTCTGGTCTGATGAAACAAAAATAGAGCCGTTTGGCCATAATGGCCATCGTTATGTTTGGAGGGAAAAGGGGGAGGCTTGCATGCCGAAAAACACCATCCCAACCGTGAAGCACGGGGGTGGCAGCATCATGTTGTGGGGGTGCTTTGCTGCAGGAGGGACTGGTGCACTTCACAAAATAGATGGCATAATGAGGGAGGGAAATTATGTGGATATATTGAAGCAACATCTCAAGATATCAGTCAGGAAGTTTTAAAGCTTGGTCGCAAATGGGTCTTCCAAATGGACAATGACCCCAAGCATACTTCCAAAGTGGTGGCAAAATGGCTTAAGGACAAGTATTGGAGTGGCCATCACAAAGCCCTGACCTCAATCCTATAGAATATTTCTGGGCAGAGCTGAAAAAGCATGTGCGAGCAAGGAGGCCTACAAACCTGACTCAGTTACACAAGCTCTGTCAGGAGGAATGGGTGGATTTTGGCCCAACTTATTGTGGGAAGCTTGTGGAAGGCTACCCAAAACATTTGACCCAAGTTTAGCAATTTAAAGGCAATGCTACCAAATACTAATTGAGTGTATGTAAACTTCTGACCCACTGGGAATGTGATGAAATAAATCGTTCTCTCTACTATTATTCTGACATTTCACATTCTTAAAATAAAGTGGTGATCTTACCTGACCTAAGACAGGGAATTTTTCCTAGGATTAAATGTCAGGAATTGTGAACATTTTTAAATGTATTTAAATGTATTTACAGTTGAAATTAGTTCAAATGTATTTGGCTAAGGTGTAAACTTCCGACTTCAACTGTACCACACAGCTATGAGCATTAGCATCAAGCATAGGATACCTCAGAGCTATTAGCGTTGCCCCCCATCACTGCCACTCATATTAAACTTTGTCACGTGCGCCGAACAGGTGTAGACTTTACCGTGATATATTACGAGCCCTTTCCCAACACGGCAGAGTTAAAAAGTAAGAAATTATGAATTGAGGGATGAATACATGTTTATTGAATAGGACACCTCACGTCTATGAGCATTAGCAGCTATTAGCATAGGACACCTCACATCTAGTAGCATTAGCAGCTATTAGCATCTAGCATAGGACACCTCACATCTATTAGCATTAACATGATCTATTAGCATCAGGTAGCACAGGGTGGAGTGTAGGGGTGGGCAATTCCAGCCCTCGAGGGCCTGATTGGTTTCACAGGTTTGCCCCAGCCCACCTACCGGACTCCAATAATCACCTAATCATGATCTTCAGTTTAGAATGCAATTTGATGAATCAGCTTTGTATGGTCGGGATGGAGAAAAAAAAATTAAAAGCTGAAGAGTAGAACACCAAACAGGCACTCGAAGACTGGAGTCGCCCATCCCTGTAGCTCTGTGTTACAGTGGATTTTCACACAAGAAACCGAGACACCGGTGGGCCGAGGCCGAGGCTGCGGTGGGCCGAGGCCGAGGCTGCGGTGGGCCGAGGCCGAGTCTGCGGTGGGCCGAGGCCGAGGCTGCGGTGGGCCGAGACAGCGGTAGGCTAGTATTTCTGTCTGTAATAAAGCCCTTTTGTGGGGAAAAAGGCTGGGCCTGGCTCCCCAGTTGGTGGGCCAAGACGCTGGCAGGCTGAGGCCAAGACGCTGGCGGGGTGTCTTTCACTTCCTAATCATACGTGTGGCAGCAAGCGACCTCCCTGCCTGTCTGTCTGGCCCAGGCATTTAAAACGTCCCTTAACTACGGCCTTCATTCCTTTGCTGGCTACAGACTGAACACAATGCTGACCACGGATTGGCTGGACAAAAAAATGACACGGAGCCAAGGACAGTTAGCAGCAGCTAAAAGACCCGCGATGATGTATTAAGAATGTGTTCTCTGTTGATCCGCCGTGATTAGAATCTCCTTTCAGCGAAGAGATCAATGTGTTCCAATGTGTTCATGGTCAGCGAGCGACAATATCAAGCCGAAGCTCCAGCTACGTCGATGTGGCTTGGTTGTTTCTTTATGTAACATCATCAACTAAAAAGACTCAAAACACCCTGTAGTGCATCACTTACGACCAGAGCTATTTGGGACAGACCCCTTCCACTTCCTGTCAACCCTCATATCAATCTGAAGCAGGGAATAAAGGAGGTTGAAGCTGTGATGACCAGCGCAGGCAGGAGTGTAAACTGAACTGACAATGAACTTAAAGCAACAAAGTGACAAACGTCCACGAACAGGGTTCCATTTGGGACAGAGTCCTTGACGTGAGACGCCAGATTTCCACATGTGACCCACATAGGAGAAAGGACATCAGAGAAAGAGACGGTCTTCTTCAGAGAAGAAAATCTGGCTTTCAAATCACATGCACAGTTTGTTTGTCACCGGTATATAACCGATGTAAACTATACAGCAAAATGCTTACTTACAAGCTCTTCAGCAACTATGCAGAGTTCATATAAAATACAAAAAGAAATCCCAGAAAATGATATATTTTTTAAAGAAAGCACAGAATTCTATGACCGTACCAGCCGTGCATCTATACAGATCAGATCTGACCCATACAGATCAGATCTGACCCTGTATGGGTCAGATGTGATCTATACAGAATATGCTGCTGAGTCTATTGACCCAAATCAGATCTCCAGATCTCTACATCTTCAGACCAGGCCCGCCGTGAAGCCTTGGGTCCCAAAAAACACCCATCTCTTCAGCACAGCACCCCCAGGAACTAACCCTACCCCTGGGGAGATCCCCACCCCATGCACCCACCTCTCCATCACCACAAAGTCTGCTGGAGCTAACTCAAACCCCATGGGAGAGGAACATGACAGTCTAAATTCTCCTCTGAATCCACAACCACCACAGCACCCCAGGAACTAACCCCAACCCCCCCCAGGAGCTAACCTCAACCCCCAGGAGTTAACCCCAGGACCTATCCCCCAACCCCCCCCCATGAGCTAACCTCAACCCCCAGGAGTTAACCCCAGGACCTATCCCCCAACCCCCCCAGGAGCTAACCTCAACCCCCAGGAGTTAACCCCAACCTCCAGGAGCTAACCCCAACCTCCAGGAGCTAACCCCAACCTCCAGGAGCTAACCCCAACCTCCAGGAGCTAAACCCCCCCCCCCCCCCGGGGTTAACCCCAAACCCCCAGGAGCTAACCCAAACCTCCAGGAGCTAACCCCAACCTCCAGGAGCTAACCCCAACCTCCAGGAGCTAACCCCAACCTCCAGGAGCTAACGCCAATCTCCAGGAGCTAACCCCAACCTCCAGGAGCTAACCCCAACCTCCAGGAGTTAACCCCAAACCCCCAGGAGCTAACCCCAACCAGGAGCTAACCCCAACATCCAGGAGTTAAACCCCCAACCTCCAGGAGTTAAACCCCCAACCTCCAGGAGCTAACCCCCCAACCTCCAGGAGCTAACCCCCCAACCTCCAGGAGCTAACCCCCCAACCTCCAGGAGCTAACCCCCCAACCTCCAGGAGCTAAACCCCCAACCTCCAGGAGCTAACCCCAACCTCCAGGAGCTAACCCCAACCTCCAGGAGCTAAACCCGCCCGGGGTTAACCCCCCCCCCCCAACCTCCAGGAGCTAACCCCAACCTCCAGGACCTAACCCCAACCTCCAGGAGCTAAACCCCCCCGGGGTTAACCCCAAACCCCCAGGAGCTAACCCCAACCAGGAGCTAACCCCAACCTCCAGGAGTTAAACCCCCAACCTCCAGGAGTTAAACCCCCAACCTCCAGGAGTTAAACCCCCAACCTCCAGGAGCTAACCCCCCAACCTCCAGGAGCTAACCCCCCAACCTCCAGGAGCTAACCCCCCAACCTCCAGGAGCTAACCCCCCAACCTCCAGGAGCTAAACCCCCCAACCTCCAGGAGCTAACCCCAACCTCCAGGAGCTAACCCCAACCTCCAGGAGTTAAACCCCCCCGGGGTTAACCCCCCCACAACCTCCAGGAGTTAAACCCCCAACCTCCAGGAGTTAAACCCCCAACCTCCAGGAGTTAAAACCCCCAACCTCCAGGAGTTAAAACCCCCAACCTCCAGGAGTTAAAACCCCCAACCTCCAGGAGCTAACCCCAACATCCAGGAGTTAAACCCCCCCCCCGGGGGTTAACCCCAAAGGCGTCCGATCTCGTCTAGGCGAACCAAAACGAGAGTGCTTGCATACTCTCTTAAAAGACATTTGCTTGAAAAATGAGAAAAAAAAGCCATCGAGGCACCGAAGAAAGTATACACTTCCTAAAAATAGAATTAATTTAAGATAACTCAAGAAATCTGACATTTTGGCAGAGGAGATCAAACTGTTCTGAACTGTTTGGGATGGGAAGCCATAACCCCAGGAACCCCCCCTCCAACAACCACTACTCGCCTAATCTTCCTTCCCTCCAGCCCCCTGTGTATTGAGGCATGACCCATCTGGGTCTTGGCACACACACACACACACACACACAACTACACAAAGCTGTGGAGGAACAGAAAGGTCTGGGATGTCCTGGTCTCAAAACAACCACACACACACAGTCCTACTGGTCCCTCTAGTCGTGGACAAACAATGTCCCTCTGTTCTGTTGTCTGTCTGATAAGAAAGTCACACTGTTGTAAAGCCCTAATCTCAACAACCACTTTGCATATCTAGATGTTTTATAATGGTGGGGTATTTCCTTTGCCCCCCTCCCCTCCCCCAAACCGTCACCTTTCAGCAGGCAGTGAAAAGAGAAAGGCAACTGTTGGAGGAAGCTGATGAAAAATCTTCTTTGTTGTTCTTGTTTTAAAGGATGGCCACAATATAAAAAGGGATCCCAAACTGTGAACTGATGGGGGGGGACAATGTTTTATTTTACCTTTATTTAACTAGGCAAGTCAGTTAAGAACAAATTCTTATTTTCAATGACGGCCTAGGAACAGTGGGTTAACTGCCTGTTCAGGGGCAGAACGACAGATTTGTACCCTTCCGGTTACTAGTCCAATGCTCTAACCACTAGGCTACCCTGCCTCCTCTACACTCTAACCACTAGGCTACCTGCCTCCTCTACACTCTAACCACTAGGCTACCCTGCCTCCTCTACACTCTAACCACTAGGCTACCCTGCCTCCTCTACACTCTAACCACTAGGCTACCCTGCCTCCTCTACACTCTAACCACTAGGCTACCCTGCCTCCTCTACACTCTAACCACTAGGCTACCCTGCCTCCTCTACACTCTAACCACTAGGCTACCCTGCCGCCTCTACACTCTAACCACTAGGCTACCCTGCCTCCTCTACACTCTAACCACTAGGCTACCCTGCCTCCTCTACACTCTAACCACTAGGCTACCCTGCCTCCTCTACACTCTAACCACTAGGCTACCCTGCCACCTCTACACTCTAACCACTAGGCTACCCTGCCACCTCTACACTCTAACCACTAGGCTACCCTGCCTCCTCTACACTCTAACCACTAGGCTACCCTGCCTCCTCTGCCGCCCCAATGGAGTGGCTAATAAGTCTGGCTGGACATCTGACTTTACTGCGAATTTCAGAAATGATGTGACTAAACTCTACAAAAAAAAAGAAACTATATTATCAACGATCAACGATAAAGAACGATGGGAGAGAAAAAAAAGTTAGCTCGACTTTAAATATAAAGATGAGTTGGCTAGACTAAATATAAAGATGAGTTGGCTTTTCCACTAACACATGAGCTTGTGCTTTAGAGATTGTTTAGGAGACCCTATGTTCATTTTCTATCATTCCTTCCTACAAGAAGAAGTTGGTCGTTATTCGTGGATGTGTCTTGTACACGGTTCTGATTACATTTGTAACAAAAATAGTATTTTCATAGACTTGAAAGCCAGATCAGTGATTATTGCAAACAAGCAGGTTTATAGTGTTATTGACCTTTAATTGTGCGACAAAGCTTATTTAGAGACACACACACACAATGTGTGTGTGTATGTGTGTGTGTGTGTATATATTTTTTAAAAATAGAGATATGATTTTTAGGCCATAATCGCCCATCACCCACCCACACTCCCTTTAGAGAGCCAAGACTACCAGATAAAACACTTATTTTTTTTCTCTCTCAACACTGAATATCAGAGTAGCTAAAAAAAAGCACTCACCCAAATCCTCTCTTCTCAGCTAGTCATAGTCCTGGTCAGCTCTGAGAGTTGAAACCAGAGCCTTGCTACCCTTGACCTCGTGTCCTGCTAGGTTCTAGGACGCCGGTTGCTAGGCTACATTTCCATAAACTATGACAGGCAGCAGATGACCCATTCTCACCCTGCTCCGGGGTTCCTTTAGCACAAAAAGACACAGAAGCAAGCAGCCTGGGTTGAAGTAGATTGAGATTCAACAAACTTACAGTCCCCCTTCGGCCCCATCTTCCCAGGACACTTATTTATTTAACTAGGCAAGTTAGACACTCACTAGGGATTATTTTGTAATGTATCCAAAATGGCACCCTGTTTACTTCAGTGCCCTACTCTGGACCAGGGCCCGACAGGTAAAGAGAGAAAAAATATATAATTTATAATTTATTCCACGATATGACTGTAGCAATGATTAGGTCCGGAGACAAAAGCCACTGAGTCGACGGGGGCTCCGAAAGCCTTTTGGAGTGGGTCTGTGGACTTTTCCATGTTAATATCACAAGCTGATTTACACGCTGAAGCTGTGTTGCGCTTGGTGACCTCTGACTGTTTCATCCTAACATTGTTGCTGCCGACGTGGACAACAATATCTCTATACTCTCTACACTCGCCAGTTTTAGCCTTAGCCAGCACCATCTTCAGATTAGCCTTATCGTCGGTAGCCCTGCCCCCTGGTAAACAGTGTATGATCGCTGGATGATTCGTTTTAAGTCTAATACTGCGGGTAATGGAGTTGCCAATGACTAGGGTTTTGATCTTGTCAGAGCTAATGGTGGGAGGCTTCGGCATCTCAGACCCTGCAACGGGTGGAGGAGAGACCTGAGAAGGCTCGGCCTCTGAATCGTTGTGTAGAAAAAGGCCCATGGAGTTGGTGGAAGAATCCTGTAATTCATGGCCACTTGCTCAGCTGGGCCAGGGGTGCTTTAATTAGGTCAGGCGGAAATGTCAGACAGATCTCAACTCCATAAAGGGAGGAAATCGCCATCGCCCCGATCTCACTGCTTTCTCTTCCTTTACTCCGTCTAATCCAAAAGTTCTGTGCGTCCATGAATCCACCACAACCTACCCAGTAAATATACCACTTTGTGGGGTAAAGGACTTCCTGCCTCAGTCTCATCCATTCCTCTGTCACCTGACCACCTGTTCACCTTCACTGTCAGTCATCTTACCTGTCCAGCTACCCACACAGATTCCACTAATCTTTCACGGTGCGTCCATTTTTTAAATTTTATTTCACCTTTATTTAACCAGGTAGGCTAGTTTTGAGAACAAGTACTCATTTACAACTGCGACCTGGCCAAGATAAAGCAAAGCAGTGCGACACAAACAACACAGTTACACATGGAATAAACAAGCGTACAGTCAATAATACAATAGGAAAAAGTCTATATACAGTGAGTGCAAATGAGGTGAGATAAGGGAGGTAAAGGCAATAAATAGGCCATGGTGACGAAGTAATTACAATATAGCAATTAAAACACCGGAGTGAATAGATGTGCAGAATATGAATGTGCAAGTAGAGATACTGGGGTGCAAAGGAGCAAAAAATAATAATAAATAACAATATGGGGATGAGGTAGTTGGATGGGCTGTTTACAGATGGGCTATGTACAAGTGCGCCATGTACAGGTGCGCCATGTACAGGTGCGCCATGTACAGGTGCGCCATGTACAGGTGCGCCATGTACAGGTGCGCCATGTACAGGTGCGCCATGTACAGGTAAAATGTCAAGGGGTAAAAAAATAAGTTGAATGAAAAAAGTAGAACGAGGAAAAATCTAAGACGTTGGAAAATGTATTAAAAGTTTTTTAAAAAGTGAAAAGTTTGGCAGATATGCAAGTAGCGAACAAACAGCACAATATCACAGAGACAAGTCCAGAAGTTGAGGGCAGAGCAATGAGGGAGGAACCGTCAACAGACTAGTCAGTCCCTCATGCTAACGTTTACAGGTAGCAACGATCAGACTAGTCAGTCCCTCATGCTAACGTTTACAGGTAGCAACGATCAGACTAGTCAGTCCCTCATGCTAACGTTTACAGGTAGCAACGATCAGTCTAGTCAGTCCCTCATGCTACTATCACAACCAACTGAATTGTACAGTATTGTGAAAAAATATGAATAGCAACATACAGTTGAAGTCAGAAGTTTACATACACCTTAGACAAATATATTTAAAAACTCAGTTTTTCACAATTCCTGACATTTAATCCTGGTAAAAAATTCCCTGTTTTATGTCAGTTAGGATCACCACTTTATTTTAAGAATGTGAAATGTCAGAATAAAAGTAGAGAGTGATTTATTTCAGCTTTTATTTCTTTCATCACATTCCCCAGTGGGTCAGACGTTTGCATACACTCAATTAGTATTTGGTAGCATTGCCTTTTAAATTGCTTAACTTGGGTCAAATGTTCCAATACCTTGACTTTGTTGTCCTTAAGCCATTTTGCCACAACTTTGGAAGTATGCTTAGGGTCATTGTCCATTTGGAAGACCCATTTGCGACCAAGCTTTAACTTCCTAATTAATGTCTTGAAATGTTGCGTCAATATATCCACATAATTTTCCTGCCTCATGATGCCATCTATTTTGTGAAGTCCACCAGTCCCTCCTGCAGCAAAGCACCCCCACAACATGATGCTGCCACCCCTGTGCTTCACGGTTGGGATGGTGTTCTTCGGCTTGCAAGCATCCTCTTTTTTCCTCCAAACATAACGATGGTCATTATATAGCCAAACGGCTCTATTTTTGTTTCATCAGACCAGAGGACATTTCTCCAAAAAGTACGATCTTTGTCCCCATGTGCAGTTGCAAACCGTAGTCTGGTTTATTCATGGCAGTTTTGGAGCAGTGGCTTCACAGAGACAAGCAGCCTTTCAGGTTATGTCGATATAGGACTCGTTTTACTGTGGATATAGATACTTTTGTACCCGTTGCCTCTAGCATCTTCACAAGGTCCTTTGCAGTTGTTCTGGGATTGATTTGCTCTTTTCGCACCAAAGTATGTTCATCTCTAGGAGACAGAACGCGTCTTTAAACTTGCATACTATCGTTTGTACAGATGAACGTGGTATCTTCAGGCGTTTGGAAATTTCTCCCAAGGATGAACCTGACTTGTGGAGGTCTACACATTTTTTTCCCAGGTCTTGGCTGATTTCTTTAGATTTTCCCAAACATCAAGGAAAGAGGCACTGAGTTTGAAAGTAGGCCTTGAAATACATCCACAGGTACACCACCAATTGACTGAAATGATGTCTATTAGCCTATCAGAAGCTTCTAAAGCCATGACATCATTTTCATGGATTTTCCAAGCTGTTTAAAGGCACAGTCAACTTAGTGTATGTAAACTTCTGACCCACTGGAATTGTGATACAGTGAATTATAAGTGAAATAATCTGTCTGTAAACAATTGTTGGAAAAATGACTTGTGTCAATGCACAAAGTAGATGTCCTCAAAACTATAATTTGTTACCAAGAAATTTGTGTAGTGGTTGAAAAACAAGTTTCAATGACTCCAACCTAAGTGTATGTAAACTTCCGACATCAACTGCAGCGAAAAGTGGACATTGGTTTGCTTGCTTAGTTGTGAGAGACGAGGTTTGGTTTCTTCACACTTCCTTTAGGAGGGGAAAGGATTTAAAACCAAGGAGCCATTTGCCTCTGCAGCTATCTCAGGAACACACACAGACACTGCATGCTACACTAGAACATTGGACACACACACACACACACCAAATGGAAATGAGTTAAGCTACCTTACCTTGCTGCAACTAGGCAGAGCCAGTGTGCTTCCTTTCAGCCCGACTGCTCAGATTCAGAGGAAATCACTGCATCACTGGAGACATTTCACGCTCCATTCTGTTGGCTCCAGAATCCTGACACTCCTCTTTCAACTGTACAGAGGGAAGACTGAGTCGGTATCGTGTGACTGGCTGCTGCTGCCTGCCAGGCTGATTTGAGGAACTGGGGGGTAGATTATAGCAGGGAGAGAGGAAGGGGGTGTGGCTGTTTGTAAAACTCTTCACTCACATCCCTCCCTACTTCGCTCGTTCTTTGATCCCCCACTCTCCCTCACTCTCTGATCCCTCACTATCTGATCCCTCACTCTCTGATCCCTCACTCTCTGATCCCTCACTCTCTGATCCCTCACTCTCTGATCCCTCACTCTCTGATCCCTCACTCTTCCTCCCTCTCTGATCTCTCACTCCTTCCCTCGTTCCCTGATCCCACCCCCCCTCGTGCCCTGATCCCTCCCTCCTTGCCTCCTTCCCTGATCCCTCCCTCCTTGCCTGATCCCTCCCTCCCGTCCCTGCCTGATCCCGGATCACACCCTCCCTTCCTTCCTTACCTCCCTCCTTCCTTCCCTGATCCTGCTGTCCTTTACCTCCTTCCTGATCCCGGATTCCTCCCTCCTCCTCTGATCCCTCCCTTCCCTGATCCCTCCCTTCCCTGATCCCTCCCTCCCCTCCCTTGTTCTCCGTTTCCTCCCCCCAGACTGAGAAGTGACTGCTGTGCCAGCAGGAATGTCTGTTCCCTCCTTATAAATCCACCCTCCCTCAGTCTCCTGTTTAATTGCCTCAGAAGCTCACTTGTGGGAAGCATCACATTTCAACTTGGACTCAGGGGTAGACGTATCATGGTAAACGTTAGTGTTGCATGGTACGTTCTGTATGGTATGTATTCATTTGTGGATGTCCATCATCCATTTCGTATGATGTGATAGGAATTTGCAAAACGTATTTTATTTGATTTATTTTACCTTTATTTAACTAGGCAAGTCAGTTAAGAACAAATTCTTATTTACAATGACGGCCTTGGAACAGTGGGTTAACTGACTTGTTCAGGGGCAGAACGACAGATTTGTACATTGTCAGAACCTTCCGGTTCCTAGTCCAACGCTCTAACCACTAGGCTACCCTGCCATCTCTACACTCTAACCACTAGGCTACCCTGCCTCCTCTACACTCTAACCACTAGGCTACCCTGCCTCCTCTACACTCTAACCACTAGGCTACCCTGCCGCCTCTACACTCTAACCACTAGGCTACCCTGCCGCCTCTACACTCTAACCACTAGGCTACCCTGCCGCCTCTACACTCTAACCACTAGGCTACCCTGCCGCCTCTACACTCTAACCACTAGGCTACCCTGCCGCCTCTACACTCTAACCACTAGGCTACCCTACCGCCTCTACACTCTAACCACTAGGCTACCCTACCATATGATATGTTACAATTTATTGTTGCTAACTTTAGCTAGGTGGCTAACACGGTAATGTTACCTAGGTTAAGAGTAAGGTTAAATTCTACTAGTTTGCCTAATTTCAGTTTGTGACAAAACAAGCAAGTGTAGTGTAGAGAATCATGGCACCGTCTAAACCCCTGTGAAATATATTTTCCAGAACCACAAATATTATATTTACAACGGTTTAAAGATGGTGTACAAAATCTAAAGTAAAAAGACACAAAAAAACTCAATTTAAGAATGAAAAGCATTGAAACAGAGCACATAGAACATATGTATTATCATGAGTATGTATTGCGATAGTGGCTTGATGGGTCACTGGTTTATGCTGTATGTTTCACCATAGGTTAACCTTTTTGGATGTTTAAAAAAAATATATGTTACATTAATATGCTTCTTAGACTTGCTTTCAATGAGGATGACAGATCTATAAACCTCAAATTTTTATGTGAATTTGGTCAGGTCAGGTGGGTGGTATAGAGGAGACGGACCCACTGGTTGCCTTCTAGGCTACAGACAGCTGTTAGTCCCATCCACCACACTACCAGGTGTGAAGCAGGGAAGAGACTCAGGGGGTATGCTAATTTGGTATAGAGCAGACCTAACCCACTATTAAATTATTCTAAACAGGAATATTTTTCATCTGTCTAGAAATGAATAAGGAAATTATCTCAACAGAGAAAAATGTCCTAATTTGCGCTACCTATATCCCCCCACTAGAATCCCCATACTTTAATGAAGACAGCTTCTCCATCCTAGAGCGGGAGATCAACCATTTCCAGGCTCAGGGACATGTACTAGTCTGTGGAGGCCTAAAAGCCAGAACTGGACATGAACCTGACTCTCAGCACACAGGGGGAACACCTGGCTGGAGGTGACAGCAATCCCTCCCAAATATGCCCCCCTAGACAACTATGACAAAACAACCAGCAAAAATGGGTCACAACTCCTGCAGCTCTGTCGCATGCTGGGTCTGTACATAGTCAATGGTAGGCTTCGAGAAGACTCCTATGGTAGGTACACCTACAACTCATCCATCACTGACCTCAACCCAGAGTCTCTCAGAGGGTTCAGTCAGCCCACTGACACCCCTATCAGATCACAGCGAAATCAGTCTAGCTGAACAGAGCATTACTCAATCATGAGGCATCAAAGCCAAAGTAAGTGAATAATATTAAGAAATACTATAGATGGAAGGAAAATTGTGTTGAAATCTACCAAAGTACAATTAGGCAACAACAAATTCATTCCCTATTAGACAACTTCCAGGACAAACCATTTCACTGTAATAGTGAAGGTGTAAACTTGGCAGTAGAAAACCTAAACAGTATATTTCAACTTCCCTATCGAACACATTTTTTTTCAAGCAGACAACCTAAGAAAATTAACAACTATGACAAACGGTTTGATGAAGAATGCAAAAACCTAAGAAAGAAATTGAAAAACCTGTCCAACCAAAAACACAGAGGAGACCCAGAAAACCTGAGTCTACGCCTTCACTATGGCGAATCACTAAAACAATAATGTAATTAAAGAATCCATAGAATCGAACCACTTCTGGGAAAATTGGAACACTCGAAACAAACAACACGAAGAGTTATCTATCCAAAACAGAGGCGTGGATAAACCCCTTCTCCAATCTTATTGTCTCTATAATAAAGAACAAACAGCAAAAACATACACAAATAAGAGTCTTATGGCTGGTGGCAGTATTGAGTAGCTTGGATGAATAAGGTGTCCAGAGTAAACTGCCTGCTACTCAGTCCCAGAAGCTAAGATATGAATATTATTTGTATATTTGGATGGAAAACACTGTGAAGTTTCTAAAACAGTTTGAATAATGTCTGTGAGTATAACAGAACTCATATGGCAGGCAAAAACCTGAGAAAAAAATCCAGCCAGGAAGTGGGAAATCTCAGGTTTGTAGGTTTTCAACTCATTGCCTATCGAAGATAGTGGGATATTGGTCATATTGCACTTCCTAAGGCTTCCACTAGATGTCAACAGTCTTTAGAACCTTGTTCGATGCTTCTACTGTGAAGTGGGGGCGAATGAGAGGGGAATGAGTCAGAGGTCTGCCAGAGAGCCACGAGCTGGTCACGCGCGTTCACGTGAGAGTTAGCTTGAGTTCCACTGCAATTCTGAAGACAAAGGAATTCTCCGGTTGGAACATTAATGTTAAAAACATCCTAAAGATTGATTCTATACATTGTTTGACATGTTTCTACAGAACTTTTTGACTTTGACTGCTCCTAGTGATCGCGAGTCATGAATTTGGATTACTGTACTAAATGCGAACAAAAAGGAGGTATTTGGATGGACATTATCGAACAAAATAAAACATTTATTGTGGAACTGGGATTCCTGGGAGTGCATTCTGATGAAGATCAAAGGTAAGTGAATATTTATAATGCTATTTCTGACTTCTGTTGACGACACAACATGGCGGATATCTGTTTGGTTTGTTTTGGTCTCTGAGCGCTGTACTCGGATTATAGCATGGTGTGCTTTTTCCGTAAAGTTTTTTAAAAATCTGACACAGCGGTTGCATTAAGGAGAAGTGTATCTATAATTCCGTGCATAATAGTTGTATCTTTTATCAATGTTTATTATGAGTATTTCTGTAAATTGATTTGGATCTCTGCAAAAATCACAGGATGTTTTGGAACTACTGAACGTTACGTTCAATAATGTAAACAGCCAATGTAAACAGATTTTTTTTATATAAATTTGAACTTCATCGAACAAAACATACATGTATTGTGTAACATGAAGTCCCATGAGTGTCATCTGATGAAGATCATCAAAAGGTTAGTGATTAATTTTCTCTCTATTTCTGCTTTTTGTGACTCCTCTCTTTGGCTGGAAAAATGGCTGTGTTTTTCTGTGACTTGGCTCTGACCTAACATAATCGGTTAGTTTGCTTCCGCTGTAAAGCCTTTTTGAAATCGGACACTGTGGTGGGATTAACAAGAAGTGCATCTTTAAAATGGTGTAAAATACTTGTATGTTTGAGGAATTATAATTATGGGATTTCTGTTGTTTTGAATTTGGCGCCCTACACTTTCACTGGCTGTTGTCATATCGATCCCTTTAGCAGGATCTCAGCCCAAAGAGGTTTTAAAGACCAGAACCCACTAGATTCTTCAATTACATTGAATGAACTACAGGAGAAAATACAAACCCTCCAACCCAAAAAGGCCTGTGGGTTTGATGGTATCCAAAATTAAATTAAATATACAAACCACAAATTCCAATTAGCTATACTTAACTTTTTAACATCATCCTCAGCTCGGGCATCTTCCCCAATATTTCGAACCAAGGACAACCCCAATTCACAAAAGTGAGACAAATTTGATATGCGTGAAAAGCAACCTTGGGAACATTTTTACCCCTTTTTCCTCCCCAATTTCGTGGTATCCAATTGTTGTAGTAGCTACTATCTTGTCTCATTGCTACAACTCCCGTACGGGCTCGGGAGAGACGAAGGCTGAATGTCATGCGTCCTCCGATACACAACCCAACCAGCCGTACTGCTTCTTAACACAGCGCTCATCCAACCCGGAAAGCCAGCCGCACCAATGTGTCGGAGGCTACACCGTGCACCTGGCAAACTTGGCTAGCGCGCACTGCGCCCGGCCCGCCACAGGAGTCGCTGGTGCGCGATGAGACAAGGAGATCCCTACCGACCAATCCCTCCCTAACCCGGACGACAGCGCCCTTAACCACTGCGCCACCCGGGAGGCCCTCTGCATTATCATTGACAGCAGACTTGTACATTTCCTCAGTGAAAACAATGTGATGAGCAAATGTCAAACTGGCTTTTTAACAAATTACAGTACAACAGACCACGTATTCACCCTGCACACACTAAGTGGCAAACAAAGCAAAACAAAATCTTCTCATGCTTTGTTGATTTCAAAAACGTTTTGCACAATTTGGCATGAAGGTCTCCTATACACATTGATGGAATGTGGTGTTGGGGGAAAATCATAGGACGTTATAAAATCCATGTACACAAACAAGTGTGTGGTTAAAATTGGCACAAAAAAATGAATTTCTTTCCATAGGGCCGTGGGGTGAGACAGGGATGCAGCTTAAGCCCCCCCCCCCTTCAACATATATATCAATGAATTGGCGAGGGCACTAGAACAGTCTGCAGCACCCGGCCTCACCATACTAGAATCTGAAGTCAAATATCTACTGTTTGCTGATGATCTGGTGCTTCTGTCCCCAACCAAGGAGGGCATACAGCAGCACCTAGATCTTCTGCACAGATTCTGCCAGACCTGGGCCCTGACAGTAAATTTCAGGATGACAAAAATAATGGTGTTCCAAACAAGGTCCAGTTGCCAGGACCACAAATACAAATTCCATCTAGACACCGTTGCCCCTAGAGCACACAAACTATATATACCTTAACCTAAACATCAACACCACAGGTAACTTCCACAAAGCTGTGAACGATCTGAGAGACAAGGCAAGAAGGACCTTCTGCGCCATCAAAAGGAACATAAAATTCAACATACCAAATAGGATCTGGCTGAAAATCAGTTATAGAACCAATTGACCTTTATGGTTGTGAGATCTGGGGTTCACTCACAAACCAAAAATTCACAAAAAATGGGACAAACACTAAATTGAGACTCTGCACGCAGAATATAAAAATAAATAAAAAATCTTCTTTGTGCAACGTAAAACACCAAATAATGAATGCAGAGCAGGAATAGGCCGATACCCGATAATTATCAAAATCGTGTGTGAGAGTGAACGAGGAAGAGATCCAAAATAGAACTGTGAATGAACGAAAGGGCTGAAGCATAGTTGTCATAGCACCGGCGATGTCCTCAGGCTGCTTGCCTTGTCAGAGATGATGGCTGCAGAAAACAACCAGCCAGGGAGACAACACACACATCACGTGTTTCCAGAAGCAGTTTTGCATACCAACACTAAAACAGACCCTGGGGTTACCACTAGGAAACAGACGCCTGATAACCAAACGGTCTCTCTCACACACAGTGTCGTTCTCTCTCTGCGTCTCTCTCTCTCTCGCTCTCATCAAATTAATGGTGATGCAGATAGGAAATATAATAAAATGAAAATAATCTAACAATTGACATTTAATAGTAAGAAATGAATGAGGACAATAATGAACTAGTGAGAAAGACACACACACACACAGAGTCCTGCCCACTGTGTCAACACCACTTTAACGTTACAGCAACACAAGCCAACCTGCCCTTACATCATAAGCTCTATATCTCTGTAAGAGCATGGTCCCAGTCTGTGTGTGTGTGTGTGTGTGTGTGTGCGCGCTTGTTTGTAACATAGTAAAATGGGGTCACATTCCCCTGCCAACCATCGGAGTGGATCATCTTGACATACTGAGAGGATTTTAAAATTCCCTCAACGATAAGATGACTTGCAAGCAGGAATTCCACATATGTTTGTGACCTCAGGTTAATATATTTAGCCAAATGCATTTAAACTCAGTTTTTCACAATTCCTGACATTTAATCCTAGTAAAAATTCCCTGTTTTAGGTCAGTTAGGATCACCACTTTATTTTAAGAATGTGAAATGTCAGAATAATAGCAGAGAATGATTTATTTCAGCTTTTATTTCTTTCATCACATTCCCAGTGGGTCAGAAGTTTACATACACTCAATTAGTATTTGGTATCATTGCCTTTATATTGCTTAACTTGGGTCAAATATTTTGGGTAGCCTTCCACAAGCTTCCCACAATAAGTTGGGTGAATTGTGGCCCATTCCTCTTCACAGAGCTGGTGTAACTGAGTCAGGTTTGTAGGCCTCCTTGCTCGCACACACTTTTTCAGTTCTGCAAACAAATGTTCTATAGGATTTAGGTCAGGGCTTTGTGATGGCCACTCCAATACCTTGACTTTGTTGTCCTTAAGCCATTTTGCTACAACTGTGGAAGTATGCTTGGGGTCATTGTCCATTTGGAAGACCAATTTGCGACCAAGCTTTAACTTCCTGACTGATGTCTTGAGATGTTGCTTCAAAATATCCACATAATTTCCCTCCCTCATGATGCCATCTATTTTGTGAAGTGCACCAGTCCCTCCTGTAGCAAAGCACCCCCACGACATGATGCTGCCACCCCCGTGCTTCACGGTTGGGATGGTGTTCTTCGGCTTGCAAGCCTCCCCCTTTTTCCTCCAAACATAATGATGGTCATTATGGCCAAACAGTTCTATTTTTGTTTTATCAGACCAGAGGACATTTCTCCAAAAAGTACCATCTTTGTACCCATGTGCAGTTGCAAACCGTAGTCTGGCTTTTTTATGGCGGTTTTGGAGCAGTGGCTTCTTCCTTGCTGAGCGGCCTTTCAGGTTATGTTGATATAGGGCTAATTTTAAAAATGACTTGTCATGCACAAAGTAGATGTCCTTACCGACTTGCCAAAACTATAGTTTGTTAACAAGACATTTGTGGAGTGGTTGAAAAATGAGTTTTAAGTGTGTGTATGTATATATAATTACTTATTTATGCATCACTTGATAACTACTACATGGAAGCATGTCTATGGCCGTATGTCAGCCTATGAAGCTTTTCAGGGTAGGCGTGCTGATCTAGGATCAGGTCCCACCCTCTCCATGTGATTTCATTCATTGTGATCTAAAAGGCAAAACTGATCCCAAAACAGCATTGAACTTAATAGGCTATCCACTTGCCTTTAAATTCTCTCCCTCAATCTATACCTACCCAGAATTTTTTACAATTATTATTATTATTTATTTTTTAACTCACTCACAGAGAAGGAGCAACAGAGTCCTCCCCCGTTCCTCTGTTCTAAAGAATCTCTTGTTCTGTGATGGATGGAGGGAGGGAAAGTGGGAGAGATGATAATTCTCACAAGAGAACTTTTGGCCAGTAGAATTAGCCAGTCTGTGTAGAATGCGTCAACATGAGTGTCTGGGGGCCGAGTCATAAATGGAACCCGAATCCCATATACAGCACACCCAATGGGCCCTGGTTAACAGTAGTGCACTATATTAGTCCCCTATTCAGCACACCCAATGGGCCCTGGTTAACAGTAGTGCACTATATTAGTCCCCTATACAGCACACCCAATGGGCCCTGGTTAACAGTAGTGCACTATATTAGTCCCCTATACAGCACACCCAATGGGCCCTGGTTAACAGTTGTGCACTATATTAGTCCCCTATACAGCACACCCAATGGACCCTGGTTAACAGTAGTGCACTATATTAGTCCCCTATACAGCACACCCAATGGGCCCTGGTTAACAGTAGTATAATAGGGTGCACTATGTAGGGAATAGGGTGCACTATGTAGGGAATAGGGTGCACTATGTAGGGAATAGGGTGCACTATGTAAGGAATAGGGTGCCACTTGGGACATAGACCTGGGAAGACCTCGCTCGCTCTCTCCTCCATGAAAACATCTCTCCAGCACACTGTAGTCTACAGGTAGAGAGAACTATGGATAATAGACCAGTTCAATCTAACTTGGTCCCTGATCTCTTTTGCCTTGTTTTTCAAACTCCTATGGGTCATTGTCATGATAAAGTTCAATGGAATGAACTTCAAAAATAAAACAACACCAAAGATAGTAGAAAATAATAAAGATGATCTTTTCTCCCATCCAATCACATGTACAACTATTGCAAAAAAAAATATAGAATTTAAGGAAAAAGAGGGTGTGTTGTAGAAGGGCTTTCTTAGCGGGGCTTTTTTAGCAGGAGGGCTTTCTTAGCAGGGCTTTCTTAGCAGAGCAGGGCTTCCTTAGCGGGGGCTTCCTTAGCAGGGCTTCCTTAGCAGGGCTTTCTTAGCAGAGCAGGGCTTCCTTAGCAGGGCTTCCTTAGCAGGGCTTCCTTAGCAGGGCTTCCTTAGCTAACGTCATAACTACAATGGGGTCTGAATGATGAATAATTATGGAAATAACAGAGTTGGAGTCGATTGATTTGGAGTTATAATTCAGGCCTACTGAATGCATCGTTGCAGTGACTAGAATACCAAACGTCCCTCCACAAGGGAATGGATGGTCCCCCAACATCTGCTACGTAAAGAGCCTCTTGGACATTTACACTGCAACTTATATCCAAGTGAGAGCTGGCCTTTTTTAAAATGTTTGGCATTTAAAATGTAATTACATGTTATTATTTTTGCTTTATAAATTATTTCATAAGACTCCGTTTGTAAATGTATTTATTTTTTTTATTTTTTTAAATCTGCCTTACAGAGAAGGGACTGTACAGTTTGGCTGGTGTTCAGAACAAACAGAGCCACAACAACATTTCGCGGTCCAAATTGAACCCTATTGCTTTCTGGTGAACTACTTAGGACCATGGCCCATAGCAACGCTGCAGCTGGACAGAACAAAGTTAGTCTATAGCAGAACAAAACACTCAGGGGGAGGAAAAAAAAAAAAAAAGTTTGTCTGGAGCAGAACAAACAGAACAACAACACTGCAGCATTTACTACTCTCCACTTTGCAAAGCAGTTATGTGAATGTGGGATAAAATATGAATTATTCACACAGAGTACTTTTTTAAGGATCTAAATTATGCACATTTCAAGCAATCATCTGTGTTTGGGGTAGTACATGCTTTTTACACAAGGAAAAAAAAGAACAAAAGCTCAGTTTGTGTACCAGACAAGTCCTTAGGTGTTACTGAAAAGCCAACAAATGATCAGATGACTTGCAGTCGACATTCTTCAGCGTGTGGTTAAAATGAAAGATTCTGAGCTGCCCCCAGTAGTTAGTCTACATCTGATTGTAGCTGGAGAGAGGGGCCGTGGACCAAACGGCTCCCTATTCCCTACATAGTGCACTACTTTTGACCAGCGCCCTATGGGTCCTCGAGTACCCCCCCCCCCCCCCCTAACAGCATACATTTTTGTTGAAGCTACAAACAACAACAACAAAAAACCACCTGATTCAACTTGTCAAGGGCTTGATGATTAGTTGACAAGTAGAGAGTCAGGTGTGCTTGTTCGGGCCTCAACAACAATATGTACTGTTGGACCGGAGTTGGGCTGTTGGGGTTTACTGGAGGACCCAAGTTGGGGCGTACTGGAGGACCCGAGTTGGGGGGGGGGGGGGGGATACTGGAGGACCTGAGTTGGGGGGGGCAGGGGATACTGGAGGACCCGAGTTGGGGGGGGGGATACTGGAGGACCCGAGTTGGGCTGTTGGGGGGAGGTACTGGAGGACCCGAGTTGGGCTGTTAGGGGGGGGATACTAGAGGACCCGAGTTGGGCTGTTGGGGGGAGGTACTGGAGGACCCGAGTTGGGCTGTTAGGGGGGGGATACTGGAGGACCCGAGTTGGGCTGTTGGGGGGAGGTACTGGAGGACCCGAGTTGGGACAACACTGCTGTAGAGAATAGTCTACCATACCATAAATACCAAGAGAAGAGGCCGTTCCAATAGAGTCATGTGAGCCAGAGAATCTTTCTTTCCTGAAATTATTATTCAGTACAAAGAATTTGAAAGTATAAAACTAAATGTTTTGGCAGCTAAATGTGTGTCCTCCTGCCACAACCTGAGGGACAGCCTGGGAAAAGTGCAACGTCAATAATATTTCCCATCTTGTTTTGTCTTTCATACCAGGTCATGTGCCTTCTCAGTCAGGTTGACACTGGTCCACTACCAGGTCATGTGCCTTCTCAGTCAGGTTGACACTGGTCTACTACCATGTCATGTGTCTTCTCAGTCAGGTTGACACTGGTCTACTACCATGTCATGTGTCTTCTCAGTCAGGTTGACACTGGTCTACTACCATGTCATGTGTCTTCTCAGTCATGCTGACACTGGTCTACTACCATGTCATGTGTCTTCTCAGTCATGCTGACACTGGTCTACTACCATGTCATGTGTCTTCTCAGTCAGGTTGACACTGGTCTACTACCATGTCATGTGTCTTCTCAGTCATGTTGACACTGGTCTACTACCAGGTCATGTGTCTTCTCAGTCATGTTGACACTGGTCTACTACCAGGTCATGTGTCTTCTCAGTCATGTTGACACTGGTCTACTACCATGTCATGTGTCTCCTCAGTCATGTTGACACTGGTCTACTACCATGTCATGTGTCTTCTCAGTCAGGTTGACACTGGTCTACTACCATGTTATGTGTCTTCTCAGTCAGGTTGACATTGGTCCACTACCAGGTCATGTGTCTTCTCAGTCAGGTTGACACTGGTCCACTACCAGGTCATGTGTCTTCTCAGTCAGGTTGACACTGGTCCACTACCAGGTCATGTGTCTTCTCAGTCATGTTGACACTGGTCTACTACCAGGTCATGTGTCTTCTCAGTCATGTTGACACTGGTCTACTACCATGTCATGTGTCTTCTCAGTCATGTTGACACTGGTCTACTACCAGGTCATGTGTCTCCTCAGTCATGTTGACATTGGTCTACTACCATGTCATTTGTCTTCTCAGTCAGGTTGACACTGGTCTACTACCATGTCATTTGTCTCCTCAGTCAGGTTGACACTGGTCTACTACCATGTCATGTGTCTCCTCAGTCATGTTGACACTGGTCTACTACCATGTTATGTGTCTTCTCAGTCAGGTTGACACTGGTCTACTATTATTGCTTTAATGTATCATTATTCTCATTAATATTGTTGATGTACACATATGATCTCTCTAATTGCAAACAAAGGTTTCTGTACCAAATTATTAAATTATTACCATATTAAGTTCTGCTTTTCTGATGTATCAAATACTTATGTCATGCAATAAAACGCAAATTAATTACTTAAAAATCATTCAATGTGATTTTCTGGATTCTTGTTTTAGATTCCGTCTCTCACAGTTGAAGTGTACCTATGATAAAAAAAATGACAGACCTCTGCATGCTTTGTAAGTAGGAAAACCTGCAAAATCGGCAGTGTATCAAATACTTGTTGTCCATCCTCATTCTACCACACCAAGTCATTCTGAGACCATTCATTTCTCTCTCATATATATTACACCCACCAGAGTCCTACAGTTTGTTTCCAAACACATTGTCAAATCAATACACATGTTTACAGATCTTATTCTACAGGTGGTGCATGTTTTATGTCCTGCGTGCATTTGGTTTAATCAATAACTGCCGTCCGGTTGGATCAGAACACCTGTAGCAAGGCAGGCATGTCTGTCTACTGCTGTCTGTCAGTGTCACCGTGAACTCCTCCATTCAGTAATGAAGACGCACAGACATGACACTGTTTACCTCTTAAAATAGCCACGGGGGGGGGGACTAGAGTCGACAACATTGTGAAGTGAATTGTTGCCCAATGTAACCTACTGATCTATAGGCTATCTAGGCAACTATGCCATTCATGTGGTGGTGGCAGAGCAATGGGCACATGCATCCATCCATTATGAATACAAAACAAGTGGACATGGCTCACGCAGTAATGTCAGTTTAAAAGCACTGCTATATGAGAAACACCCGGCAGCTTACCTGTGCGTTTAGCCTATCCGTACACAAGATACGGCAAGGAAAGGTCTCATGCCTTATTATTGACGCGGTCACCGGTATTCAAACTGGTCTCTAGGAGCCGGGGGGGCTATACCAAGGCGTCAAACATCAAGCTCATTTATCCTCACATGAGAAGAAAAACTAACAACAAAAACACTATATTCAAAAATAAAATTTAAAAAACGTACCTGTCATTTACTCTCAGGTGATTATTGTGGTTGTCGTCCAGTGTGCGCGGTGAATTGGACCCGCTGTGTAGAACATGCCATCGCTGTGTCTGTTCCGCTAGAAGCTCCGTGTTTCCGCTACCATGTTGTTTTCACGCCGCGAGGTGAGGGCGGGGCGCGCGGCCCTTAGACAGCGGAGACTGCGCGCGAGTGGATGACGAGAGTGACACTAAATTCTTGCTCGAACCAATCGGAGTCGGGAGTCCGGGACACCTCTACATCTGTGTGTTTGTGCAAACTGTGCATTATCAATAAATACACCGAGACTACACCTATACAAATCAATCACTGACACACAACCTTATTTAATAGGAATATGTTCTCATTTCTTTATTTTAAATGTAATCCAACCAATTCTTCAGACAGTCAAGCAACTAATAAACAAATCACTCAGTGTTGGATAATCTGTTAGTTTAAAATCATGTAAAACTGGGCCTCCTGAGTGGCGCAGCGGTCTAAAGCGCCACTCCAGACCCGGGTTCGATCCCAGGCAGTGTCACAACCGGCCGTGACCGGGAGTCCCATAGTTACTTGGCTCATCGCGCTCTAGCGTCTCCTTGTGGCGGGCCAGGCGCCTGCAGGCTGACTTCGGTAGTCAGTTGGATGGTGTTTCCTCTGACACATTGGTGCAGCTGCCTTCCGGGTGCGAGCGAGAGGTTGTTAGGAAGCACAGTTTTGGCGGGTCATGTTTGCGGACGACGAAGGACTCGACCTTCGCCTCTCCACTGAGCCCATTGGGGAGTTGCAACGATATGACAAGATTGAAATTGGAGAGAAAAAGGAGGAAAAACCCCCCAAAAAGTCAAATTATTTTGACCAATCGGTGGATAGAAAATCTCAATTTCTAGAAATATTAAAGGAGAAAATAAATGCCCATCACCACAGAGAAGTGACCAAGGCAAAGGGGGTTATAACTTCAGAAGGTAGTAAACTATTTCCAGTTGGTTTCTAATGTTAGAAGACACAATACTAAACGTTGTCTTTGCCAGTAAAACTCTCAGGCTATAAGGGGGGGTCATGAGAAGCAGACAACATTGTATCATGCAGTGTGGAGTCAAGTGGTCGGCCCGTAGCACTGGACTCACTCGTGTCAACTGAACAGTTGGCCGTGAGGAAAGAAGCAGTCACCCTTAACATGTAAGATAACAAACCAGGCGTGAATAATACTTATGTTGTGGTCAGACAATATAAACAGATATACAAAATAGATACCATCTGGATAAGACAGTAGGCCATCCGGATAAGACAACAGGCCATCTGGATAAGACAACAGGCCATCTGGATAAGACAACATGGCATCTGGATAAGACAACAGGCCATCCGGATAAGACAACAGGCCATCTGGATAAGACAACAGGCCATCTGGATAAGACAACAGGCCATCTGGATAAGACAACATGGCATCTGGATAAGACAACAGGCCATCTGGATAAGACAACAGGCCATCTGGATAAGACAACAGGCCATCCGGATAAGACAACAGGCCATCTGGATAAGACAACAGGCCATCTGGATAAGACAACATGGCATCTGGATAAGACAACAGGCCATCTGGATAAGACAACATGCCATCTGGATAAGACAACAGGCCATCTGGATAAGACAACAGGCCATCTGGATAAGACAACAGGCCATCTGGATAAGACAACAGGGCATCTGGATAAGACAACAGGGCATCTGGATAAGACAACAGGCCATCTGGATAAGACAACAGGCCATCTGGATAAGACAACAGGCCATCTGGATAAGACAACAGGGCATCTGGATAAGACAACAGGGCATCTGGATAAGACAACAGGGCATCTGGATAAGACAACAGGCCATCTGGATAAGGGTTTAGTCCCAAATGGCATCCTATTCTATTCCCTATGTAGTACACTACTTCAGAGTCCTATGCAGTACACTACTTCAGAGTCCTATGCAGTACACTACTTCAGACCAGAGCCCTATGTAGTACACTACTTCAGACCAGAGCCCTATGTAGTACACTACTTCAGACCAGAGCCCTATGTAGTACACTACTTCAGATCAGAGCCCTATGTAGTACACTACTTCAGAGCCCTATGTAGTACACTACTTCAGACCAGAGCCCTATGTAGTGCACTACTTCAGACCAGAGCCCTATGTAGTACACTACTTCAGACCAGAGCCCTATGTAGTACACTACTTCAGACCAGAGCCCTATGTAGTACACTACTTCAGATCAGAGCCCTATGTAGTACACTACTTCAGAGCCCTATGTAGTACACTACTTCAGACCAGAGCCCTATGTAGTACACTACTTCAGAGCCCTATGTAGTGCACTACTTCAGACCAGAGCCCTATGTAGTACACTACTTCAGAGCCCTATGCAGTACACTACTTCAGACCAGAGCCCTATGTAGTACACTACTTCAGAGCCCTATGTAGTACACTACTTCAGACCAGAGCTCTATATAGTACACTACTTCAGAGCCCTATGTAGTACACTACTTCAGAGCCCTATGTAGTACACTACTTCAGACCAGAGCCCTATGTAGTGCACTACTTCAGACCAGAGCCCTATGTAGTACACTACTTCAGAGCCCTATGTAGTACACTACTTCAGACCAGAGCTCTATATAGTACACTACTTCAGACCAGAGCCCTATGTAGTACACTACTTCAGACCAGAGCCCTATGTAGTACACTACTTCAGACCAGAGCCCTATGTAGTAGGTTCCTAACATAGGTTCCATTTGGAACGTAGTTAAACTCTACCACCTGATTCAACCAATCAAAAGCTCTGGACCACCTGACCAACACTATTGCAGCTGAGCTGAAACAATCTCTGTTGTGGTGAATAATGAATTAAAGCACTTAGGACCCGACAGGTGAGCAACTTCCACTGAGGAGGAGGGGGGGACATGTCCCCGCCCCTTTCTGAAACTGCATTTTTGCCAGTTTTATCATTGCTGTGCTTTAGGACCACGGGGGCGCCTCCGAGCGGTTAGGACGCCTCCGAGCGGTTAGGGCTCCTCCGAGCGGTTAGGGCGCCTCCGAGCGGTTAGGGCGCCTCCGAGCGGTTAGGGCGCCTCCGAGCGGTTAGGACTCCTCCGAGCGGTTAGGACTCCTCCGAGCGGTTAGGGCGCCTCCGAGCGGTTAGGGCGCCTCCGAGCGGTTAGGGCGCCTCCGAGCGGTTAGGGCGCCTCCGAGCGGTTAGGGCGCCTCCGAGCGGTTAGGGCGCCTCCGAGCGGTTAGGACTCCTCCGAGCGGTTAGGGCGCCTCCGAGCGGTTAGGGCGCCTCCGAGCGGTTAGGGCGCCTCCGAGCGGTTAGGACGCCTCCGAGCGGTTAGGACGCCTCCGAGCCGGTTAGGTAGAGTTTGGAGAGTTTATCTAAAAGGATAAAATTATATATATATATATATATATATATATATATATATATACATATATATATATATACATATATATATATATATACACACATATATATATATATATATATATATACACATTTATATATATATATATATATATATATATATATATATATACATACATATAAATAATTGTCATCCCCCTCCCCCCACACTTCTAAAACAAAAGTTGCGCCCATGGGACCTGAAGTGGTCTCACCACCACCATGGAGAAGAAGGCTCAACAACCGTCTCTATAATCTCAGGTAGCTGAAGACATTTGTCATGGGCCCCACAGTCTGTTCACTCTGCTACCATCTAGTGGACAGAGGCAGTACAGGCGCATCAAAGCTGGGAACGAGAGACTGACAAACGGTACTCTGCCTTGCACCTCGAAACTAATGCCCCATGTATATAGTCATTGAACGCTGGTCACCTCCTGTTCTGTTTCTATACTGCTGTTTACTCACTGTGTATGTACAGTATACACTGTATTCTCCACATAGCTCATGCTAATATACCTACTACTGTACATATTATTTTCCACACAAATTCTATACTGCCGATACACACTACATATTTATATTGTGGATTCTGACACATGCTCACTCTAAAATACACTTTATATAGAGCAGTATGTGGACACCCCTTCAAATGAGTGGATTCAGCTATTTCAGCCACACCCATTGCTGACAGGTGTATGAAATTGAGCACACAGCCATGCATTCTCCATAGACAAACATTGCAAGTAGACTGGCCTTACTGAAGAGCTCAGGGACTTTCAATGTGGCACCGTCATAGGATACCACCTTTCCAATAAGTCAGTTCGTAAAACTTCTGCCCTGGTCAACTGTAAGCGCTGTTATTGTGAAGTGGAAACGCCTAGGAGCAACCTCACAGAACGGGACCACCGAGTGCTGAATAGCGTAGGGCGTAAAAATCGTCTGTTCAGAACTGCCTCTGGAAGCAACATCAGCACCAGAACTGTTCGTCGGGAACTTCATGAAATGGGTTTCCATGGTCGAGCAGCTGCACACAAGACGAAGATCACCATGCGCAACGCCAGGCGTCGGCTGGAGTGGTGTAAAGCTCGCCGCCATTGGACTCTGGAGCAGTGGAAATGCGTTCTCTGGAGGGATGAATCACGCTTTACCATCTGGCAGTTCGATGTACGAATCTGGGTTTGGCGGATACCAGGAGAATGCTACCTGCCCATAATGCATAGCGCAAACTGTAAAGTTTGGTGGAGGAGGAATAAAGGTCTGGGGCTGTTTTTCATGGTTCGGGCCCTTTAGTTCCAGTGAAGGGAAATCCTAATGCTACAACACACAATGACATTCTAGATGATTCTGTGCTTCCAACATTGTGGTAATAGTTTTCGGAAGGCCCTTTCCTGTTTCAGCATAAAAATGCCCCCGTGCACAAAGCGAGGTCCATACAGAAAGGGTTTGTTGAGATCGGTGTGGAAGAACTTGACTGGCCTGCAGAGCCCTGTCCTCAACCCCACTGAACACATTTGGGATGAATTGGAACGCCGACCGCCAGCTAGGCCTAATCGCCCAACATCAGTGCCCGACCTCACTAATGCTCTTGTGGCTGAATGGAAGCAAGTCCCTGCGGCAATGTTCCAACATCTAGTGGAAAGCCTTCCCAGAAGAATGGAGGCTGTTATAGCAGCAATGTTCCAACATCTAGTGGAAAGCCTTCCCAGAAGAGTGGAGGCTGTTATAGCAGCAATGTTCCAACATCTAGTGGAAAGTCTTCCCAGAAGAATGGAGGCTGTTATAGCAGCAATGTTCCAACATCTAGTGGAAAGTCTTCCCAGAAGAGTGGAGGCTGTTATAGCAGCAATGTTCCAACATCTAGTGGAAAGCCTTCCCAGAAGAGTGGAGGCTGTTATAGCAGCAATGTTCCAACATCTAGTGGAAAGCCTTCCCAGAAGAGTGGAGGCTGTTATAGCAGCAATGTTCCAACATCTAGCGGAAAGCCTTCCCAGAAGAGTGGAGGCTGTTATAGCAGCAATGTTCCAACATCTAGTGGAAAGCCTTCCCAGAAGAGTGGAGGCTGTTATAGCAGCAATGTTCCAACATCTAGTGGAAAGCCTTCCCAGAAGAATGGAGGCTGTTATAGCAGCAATGTTCCAACATCTAGTGGAAAGCCTTCCCAGAAGAGTGGAGGCTGTTATAGCAGCAATGTTCCAACATCTAGTGGAAAGCCTTCCCAGAAGAGTGGAGGCTGTTATAGCAGCAATGTTCCAACATCTAGTGGAAAGCCTTCCCAGAAGAGTGGAGGCTGTTATAGCAGCATAGGGGGGGACCAACTCCATATTAATGCCCATGATTTTGGAATGAGATGTTGGACGAGCAGGTGTCCACATACTTTGGGCCATCTGTCTACTCTGGATTGTTAAATTGGATTCGTTCTGTCATTTCTTGATTTGATTTGTTATTATTTGTGTATTTATGTGTTGTATCTGCGAGACATTCTACTGCTCTGATGGAGCATTTTGTTGCACCTGCTATGACACCTGCAAAATGTGACCTGTCATTTTTTTTTATGTATAAACCGACCTCAACCACTCCAGTACCCCTGGACATTGAATAACATCCTGACACTGACCTGTATTATACGTACATTCTCACATCGTAGTTCTTGTGGTTTCGATTCAGTCATTTGTATTCTATTTTCTATCATTATCTAGATTAGTGTCACTGCATTGTTGGGAAAGACCTCTGAAGGTTAGACTTTCCCTGTACTGTTTAACAGTTGGCTGTATCCTGTGTTTGATGAGGAGTGTTTTTCCCTGTACTGTTTAACAGTTGGCTGTGTCCTGTGTTTGATGAGGAGTGTTTTTCCCTGTGTTTTTCCCCAGACACAATTTTGGACAGGGACTTGCCCAACTTCTCAAGGGGCCTAGCCCACACCGTATTCCCTGGTCAAAAGTAGGGCACTATATACAGAATAGGGTGGAATTTGGCATGCCTCCCAAGTCAGACCCTATCTACTATCCCATGTAAAGAAGTGATACAGCACCCCCTACTGGTAGACAATGGAACTGCCTAGTGTCCCTTGTATGAGTGAGTTAAAACAAAAATAACATTTAACATGCCTCGCCTGAAGAACTTACAAAAAAAAAGACACTTAAATTTATACAAAAATAGTTTACTAAAACCAAACTGCTAATGATAAATTCTGAAGCAAAAGATTTTCATGTTTTGAACCCCGCCCCCCCATCAATACAAGGATGATGGTGTTTTCAGGTCAACTGTCTGTTTCTCCTCACTGCCCTAGTGACAGACTTCCTGGAGAGGAAACAAAAAAACATTCACTCAAAATATACAACAAAAAAAAACAGAATATTGGCCATCAGCACAAATACAATATATACAAATCACTATTCTTCCCTCTGTGGTTTTCTGTCAGAACATACCAGCTCAAAAAGGCAGGACAGAAGTTCTTCATATGAACAGACTTAAAAAATTAGACTTCCACTGGTTTAAACTGTGATATTCTGATAGGGTAGGTTTCCCAGACACAGATTAAACCTAGTCCTGGACTAAAGAAGTCGTTCTAACAGAGATCCTCCATTGAACATGCTTTTTATACAATGGACTGGGCTTATTCTGTGATTTGGGAAACAGTCCCATTCATTTTATTTTCTCTGTGTTTAGTCTTAATGTCTTTGGAACGGTGGAGAAACTCGTCAGAGACAGGCTGTACATTACAATGTCTCCGTCTGACTCCGTGTGACTCGGTGTGACGCCGTCTGACTCAGTCTGACTCCGTGTGCCCAGTCTGACTCCGTGTGACTCAGTCTGACTCAGTCTGACTCAGTCTGACTCCATATGCCCAGTCTCCAAGTCGTTCTCCAGGTCAGACATCTGGGTTATGTTCAGCAAAACAAAAACAAAAAAAAATCTTGGGTTTTTACTGGACAAGTTCAGGTAGTTCATTCCCGTTTCACTCTGTTCCAAAACGTTTTCTCCCTGCTGAACAGGACCCTGGATGACTACCCCCCAGTCTCTACGGCTGAACCCTCCTGGCCCCGCCTCATCACCATTCAAATCTATCCCGTTGGTTCATGAAGCAGTCCCTCCCCTCAGGCCCATCTATGGGCCGACCCCCTCCTCCTCCTCTAGGAAACCCTCTCCCCCGCTCCCCAAACCTCCCCTCAGGCCCATCTATGGGCCGACCATTTCCCCCTCCTCCTCCTCCTCTAGGAAACCCTCTCCCCCGCTCCCCAAACCTACCCCCGTCCCTGTCACGTCCCCCAAACCCTGGCCTCTCGCCCCTGAAGTGTCTCCCGCCCTCCCAGTTGCCTTCTTCTTCCCCGGGGGGTCCGGGCTGGAAGGGATGTCTGGGGGGTCCAGGCTGGAAGGGATGTCTGGGGGGTCCAGGCTGGAAGGGATGTCTGGGGGGTCTGTGAGGAAAGTCCTCCATGGACTGGTGGCCCATGGGCATCCTGAACCCACCTGGAGGGCCCCCCCTGGGGGGGAACATGGGGTTGGGGCCCCTGGAGCCCATCATCATAGGGGGCATGTTGGGGGGAGGGAGGTGAGGGGGGAAGTGGGGCTGGAGGTGAGGGGGTGGTAGTCCCGGACGAGGCTGCATGGGCAGCATGGCCGGCCTGGGACCCAGTAACACTGCTGGGCCTGGAGGACTCATCAAGGCCCCTGGTCCGCCTGGGCCTGGAGCTCCCAGCTGGATGTCTGGAGTGTCTGAGGGGCCACCACTCCCTCCAGCCTTGTCCTTAGATCCAGAGTCATCTTTGGTGCTCCCTGGTCCACCTGGATGAGGGAAACCTGCAGACAGAGTAGACACACACAACATATGGTTTAGAAACATGGCAAAACATGGAGCACAAAACCCATTTCATACAACAAAACTTTAAAACATGTTGAAGGTTGTGATTCATTTGGTTTGGACCTGTCATTTTCATAACAAATATATTATAACTGTACAAAACGACAATCGGAGGGGAGAAGGAGAATTGTACAAAACGACAATCGGAGGGGAGAAGGAGAACTGTACAAAACGACAACCAGAGTGGAGAAGGAGAACTGTACAAAACGACAGAGGGGAGAAGGAGAACTGTACAAAACGACAGAGGGGAGAAGGAGAACTGTACAAAACGACAGAGGGGAGAAGGAGAACTGTACAAAACGACAACCGGAGGGGAGAAGGAGAACTGTACAAAACGACAGAGGGGAGAAGGAGAACTGTACAAAACGACAACCGGAGGGGAGAAGGAGAACTGTACAAAACGACAACCGGAGGGGAGAAGGAGAACTGTACAAAACGACAGAGGGGAGAAGGAGAACTGTACAAAACGACAATCAGAGGAGAGAAGGAGAACATTCGTTTGTGATCCTCTAGCTGTTAATTTGGTTCAGTCCCATAATGTTGTTACCTGGAGGCTGTGTGGGGTTGAAGCCAGCAGGCAGGAAGAGAGGGGGTCCACCGGGGGTGAGGGAGGGGGGAGTGCCAGGGAATCCAGAGGGACCACCCATTGACCCTATTGGCTGGACTGGAGGCACCTGGAGACAAACACAAGAATATCAACAACAGTTTTTTTTTTTTAACTGCCTTTGGAAGCAACGTCATCACAATAACTGTTAGTCGGAAGCTTATTGAAATGGGTTTCCATGGCCCGAGCTGCCAGATCACCAAGCACCATAAGATCACCAAGCACCATAAGATCACCAAGCACCATAAGATCACCAAGCACCATAAGATCACCAAGCACCATAAGATCACCAAGCACCATAAGATCACCAAGCACCATAAGATCACCAAGCACCATAAGATCACCATGCACCATAAGATCACCAAGCACCATAAGATCACCAAGCACCATAAGATCACCAAGCACCATAAGATCACCAAGCACCATAAGATCACCAAGCACCATAAGATCACCAAGCACCATAAGATCACCATGCACCATAAGATCACCAAGCACCATAAGATCACCAAGCACCATAAGATCACCAAGCACCATAAGATCACCAAGCACCATAAGATCACCAAGCACCATAAGATCACCAAGCGCAATGCCAAGCGTCGGCTGGAACGGTGTAAAGCTCATCGCCGTTGGACTCTGGAGAAGTGGAAACGCGTTCTCTGAAGTGATGCATCACGCTTCACCATGGTTTTGGAATTAAATGTTCGACAAGCAGGTGTTTTTAAAAAAAAAAGTATTTTATTTAACCTTTATTAACTAGACAAGTTAAATAAGAACAATTTCTTATTTACAATGACGGCATTCCCCGGCCAAACCCTGACGACGCTGGGCCAATTGTGTGCCACTGTGCCCAGGTTACTAACATTAAAAAAAGTACATGAATCCATTTACAGCCAAATAATAATTCATAATAGATCAATAATTTGGACTAATTTGTTTGACAAATCAGATGAAAACATTAAAAATGAAATAAATATAATATATTTTTACAGTTAAAAGCTGTAATATGTCACTTTTGATCCGACCCGACCAAATCCACATAGAAAAGTGAGCTACAGATCTGTCATTCTCACTGAAAGCAAGTCTAAGAAGCGGTATATCTGTTCTATGCGCACTATTTCTATGCTTCCCGTTCTTAAGATTTGTTTTTTTTTTTTGCGTCTTTTACGTTCGGTATTGTACACCAGCTTCGAAACAGCTGAAAACACATTATTTTTGGTTCTGGAAGATATATTTAACAGCGGTTTAGATGGTATAATGATTCCCTACACAACAACTGCTTGTCTTGACACAAACTGAAATTAGGCAAACTATTAGAATATGAGCAACCAGGTGCCTTCGGGAAGTATTCAGACCACTTGACTCCATCCACATGGTCTTAGGTTACAGCCTTATTCATCAAATCTACACACAATACCTCAATGACAAAGTCAAAACAGGTTTTTAGAAATTTTAGCAAAAAAAACAAAAAAAAAAACAGAAATACTTTATTTACATAAGTATTCAAAATCTTTGCTACGAGACTCAAAATTGAGCTCAGGTGCATCCTGTTTCCATTGATCATCCTTGAGATGTTTCTACAACTTGATTGGAGTCCACCTGTGGTAAATTCAATTGATTGGACGTGATTTGGAAAGGCACACACCTGTCTATATAAGGTCCCACATTAAAACCTTTATTTTTTATTTTAAATGCAGGTGCAAGCTGTCCACGGGACATTAAAAGCTTAGCAATAACACATTGGGATATCAATAAACATCTGGTTGTTTTTGAGTGGGTGAACAAAAAAAGGTTGAAATCTCATTGATCCATGTCAACTGCTCGGCATCTGACCGTCAGGCGCTACAGATGGTAGTACAGTCCAGTAAAATCACTGGGGCCAAGCTTCCTGCCATCCAGGAACGATATACTAGGCGGAGTCAGAGGAAGACCCAAAGAATTGTCAAAGACTCCAGCCACCCGAGTCATAGACTGTTCTCTCTGCTTCCGCACGGCAAGTGGTACCGGAGAGCCAAGTCTAGGTCCAAAAGGCCCCTTAAAAGCTACTACCCCCCAAGCCATAAGACTGATGAACAATTAAACAAATGGCCACTCGGCCTATTTACATTGACCCCCCCCCCCTTCCTGTTTTTACACTGTTGTTACTCATAGTTTATCTATGCATAGTAGCCTAGTTGTTAGAGCGTTGGATTTGTCACTAAAAGGTTGCAAGTTCAAACCCCCGAGCTGACAAGGTACAAATCTGTCGTTCTGCCCCTGAACAGGCAGTTAACCCACTGTTCCTAGACCAGTTAACCCACTAGTTCCTAGACCAGTTAACCCCACTGTTCCTAGACCAGTTAACCCACTGTTCCTAGACCAGTTAACCCACTAGTTCCTAGACCAGTTAACCCCACTGTTCCTAGACCAGTTAACCCACTGTTCCTAGACCAGTTAACCCACTGTTCCTAGGCCGTCATTGAAAATAAGAATTTGTTCTAAACTGACTTGTCTAGTTAAATAAAGGTTAAATAAAATAGTCACTTTACCTACATGTACAAATGACCTTGACTAACCTGTACTCCCTGAATATAGCCTCGTTATTTTGTGTTTGTTTTTATTACATTTCATTTTTTTTTAAATCTGAACTCTGTTTCTTGAACTGAATTGTTGGTTAAAGGGCCTGTAAGTAAACATTTCACTGTGAGGTCTACTACACCTGTTGTATTCAGCATTTCACTGTGAGGTCTACTACACCTGTTGTAGTCAGCATTTCACTGTAAGGTCTACTACACCTGTTGTATTCAGCATTTCACTGTGAGGTCTACTACACCTGCTGTATTCAGCATTTCACTGTAAGGTCTACCTACACCTGTTGTATTCAGCATTTCACTGTAAGGTCTACTACACCTGTTGTATTCAGCATTTCACTGGGAGGTCTACTACACCTGTTGTATTCAGCATTTCACTGTAAGGTCTACTACACCTGTTGTATTCAGCATTTCACTGTGAGGTCTACTACACCTGTTGTATTCAGCATTTCACTGTGAGGTCTACTACACCTGTTGTATTCAGCATTTCACTGTGAGGTCTACTACACCTGTTGTATTCAGCATTTCACTGTGAGGTCTACTACACCTGTTGTATTCAGCATTTCACTGTAAGGTCTACTACACCTGTTGTATTCAGCATTTCACTGTGAGGTCTACTACACCTGTTGTATTCAGCATTTCACTGTCAGGTCTACTACACCTGTTGCATTCAGCATTTCACTGTGAGGTCTACTACACCTGTTGTATTCAGCATTTCACTGTGAGGTCTACTACACCTGTTGTATTCAGCATTTCACTGTAAGGTCTACTACACCTGTTGTATTCAGCATTTCACTGTGAGGTCTACTACACCTGTTGTATTCAGCATTTCACTGTCAGGTCTACTACACCTGTTGTATTCAGCATTTCACTGTGAGGTCTACTACACCTGTTGTATTCAGCATTTCACTGTAAGGTCTACTACACCTGTTGTATTCAGCATTTCACTGTGAGGTCTACTACACCTGTTGTATTCAGCATTTCACTGTAAGGTCTACTACACCTGTTGTATTCAGCATTTCACTGTGAGGTCTACTACACCTGTTGTATTCAGCATTTCACTGTCAGGTCTACTACACCTGTTGTATTCAGCATTTCACTGTGAGGTCTACTACACCTGTTGTATTCTGCATTTCACTGTAAGGTCTACTACACCTGTTGTATTCAGCATTTCACTGTCTACACCTGTTGTATTCAGCATTTCACTGTAAGGTCTACTACACCTGTTGTATTCAGCATTTCACTGTAAGGTCTACTACACCTGTTGTATTCAGCATTTCACTGTAAGGTCTACTACACCTGTTGTATTCAGCATTTCACTGTAAGGTCTACTACACCTGTTGTATTCAGCATTTCACTGTGAGGTCTACTACACCTGTTGTATTCAGCATTTCACTGTAAGGTCTACTACACCTGTTGTATTCAGCATTTCACTGTGAGGTCTACTACACCTGTTGTATTCAGCATTTCACTGTAAGGTCTACTACACCTGTTGTATTCAGCATTTCACTGTGAGGTCTACTACACCTGTTGTATTCAGCATTTCACTGTAAGGTCTACTACACCTGTTGTATTCAGCATTTCACTGTGAGGTCTACTACACCTGTTGTATTCAGCATTTCACTGTAAGGTCTACTACACCTGTTGTATTCAGCATTTCACTGTGAGGTCTACTACACCTGTTGTATTCAGCATTTCACTGTCAGGTCTACTACACCTGTTGTATTCAGCATTTCACTGTGAGGTCTACTACACCTGTTGTATTCTGCATTTCACTGTAAGGTCTACTACACCTGTTGTATTCAGCATTTCACTGTCTACACCTGTTGTATTCAGCATTTCACTGTAAGGTCTACTACACCTGTTGTATTCAGCATTTCACTGTAAGGTCTACTACACCTGTTGTATTCAGCATTTCACTGTGAGGTCTACTACACCTGTTGTATTCAGCATTTCACTGTAAGGTCTACTACACCTGTTGTATTCAGCATTTCACTGTGAGGTCTACTACACCTGTTGTATTCAGCATTTCACTGTAAGGTCTACTACACCTGTTGTATTCAGCATTTCACTGTGAGGTCTACTACACCTGTTGTATTCAGCATTTCACTGTAAGGTCTACTACACCTGTTGTATTCAGCATTTCACTGTGAGGTCTACTACACCTGTTGTATTCAGCATTTCACTGTGAGGTCTACTACACCTGTTGTATTCAGCATTTCACTGTAAGGTCTACTACACCTGTTGTATTCAGCATTTCACTGTGAGGTCTACTACACCTGTTGTATTCAGCATTTCACTGTGAGGTCTACTACACCTGTTGTATTCAGCATTTCACTGTGAGGTCTACTACACCTGTTGTATTCAGCATTTCACTGTGAGGTCTACTACACCTGTTGTATTCAGCATTTCACTGTGAGGTCTACTACACCTGTTGTATTCAGCATTTCACTGTGAGGTCTACTACACCTGTTGTATTCAGCATTTCACTGTAAGGTCTACTACACCTGTTGTATTCAGCATTTCACTGTAAGGTCTACTACACCTGTTGTATTCAGCATTTCACTGTAAGGTCTACTACACCTGTTGTATTCAGCATTTCACTGTAAGGTCTACTACACCTGTTGTATTCAGCATTTCACTGTAAGGTCTACTACACCTGTTGTATTCAGCATTTCACTGTGAGGTCTACTACACCTGTTGTATTCAGCATTTCACTGTGAGGTCTACTACACCTGTTGTATTCAGCATTTCACTGTAAGGTCTACTACACCTGTTGTATTCAGAATTTCACTGTAAGGTCTACTACACCTGTTGTATTCAGCATTTCACTTTAAGGTCTACTACACCTGTTGTATTCAGCATTTCACTGTAAGGTCTACTACACCTGTTGTATTCAGCATTTCACTGTGAGGTCTACTACACCTGTTGTATTCAGCATTTTACTGTGAGGTCTACTACACCTGTTGTATTCAGCATTTCACTGTGAGGTCTACTACACCTGTTGTATTCAGCATTTCACTGTGAGGTCTACTACACCTGTTGTATTCAGCATTTCACTGTGAGGTCTACTACACCTGTTGTATTCAGCATTTCACTGTGAGGTCTACTACACCTGTTGTATTCAGCATTTCACTGTGAGGTCTACCTACACCTGTTGTATTCAGCATTTCACTGTAAGGTCTACTACACCTGTTGTATTCAGCATTTCACTGTAAGGTCTACTACACCTGTTGTATTCAGCATTTCACTGTAAGGTCTACTACACCTGTTGTATTCAGCATTTCACTGTAAGGTCTACTACACCTGTTGTATTCAGCATTTCACTGTGAGGTCTACTACACCTGTTGTATTCAGCATTTCACTGTAAGGTCTACTACACCTGTTGTATTCAGCATTTCACTGTAAGGTCTACTACACCTGTTGTATTCAGCATTTCACTGTGGTCTACTACACCTGTTGTATTCGGCATTTCACTGTGAGGTCTACTACACCTGTTGTATTCAGCATTTCACTGTAAGGTCTACTACACCTGTTGTATTCAGCATTTCACTGTGAGGTCTACTACACCTGTTGTATTCGGCATTTCACTGTCAGGTCTACTACACCTGTTGTATTCAGCATTTCACTGTAAGGTCTACTACACCTGTTGTATTCAGCATTTCACTGTAAGGTCTACTACACCTGTTGTATTCAGCATTTCACTGTAAGGTCTACTACACCTGTTGTATTCAGCATTTCACTGTAAGGTCTACTACACCTGTTGTATTCAGCATTTCACTGTAAGGTCTACTACACCTGTTGTATTCAGCATTTCACTGTGAGGTCTACTACACCTGTTGTATTCAGCATTTCACTGTGAGGTCTACTACACCTGTTGTATTCAGCATTTCACTGTAAGGTCTACTACACCTGTTGTATTCAGAATTTCACTGTAAGGTCTACTACACCTGTTGTATTCAGCATTTCACTTTAAGGTCTACTACACCTGTTGTATTCAGCATTTCACTGTAAGGTCTACTACACCTGTTGTATTCAGCATTTCACTGTGAGGTCTACTACACCTGTTGTATTCAGCATTTTACTGTGAGGTCTACTACACCTGTTGTATTCAGCATTTCACTGTGAGGTCTACTACACCTGTTGTATTCAGCATTTCACTGTGAGGTCTACTACACCTGTTGTATTCAGCATTTCACTGTGAGGTCTACTACACCTGTTGTATTCAGCATTTCACTGTAAGGTCTACTACACCTGTTGTATTCAGCATTTCACTGTAAGGTCTACTACACCTGTTGTATTCAGCATTTCACTGTGGTCTACTACACCTGTTGTATTCGGCATTTCACTGTGAGGTCTACTACACCTGTTGTATTCAGCATTTCACTGTAAGGTCTACTACACCTGTTGTATTCAGCATTTCACTGTGAGGTCTACTACACCTGTTGTATTCGGCATTTCACTGTCAGGTCTACTACACCTGTTGTATTCAGCATTTCACTGTAAGGTCTACTACACCTGTTGTATTCAGCATTTCACTGTAAGGTCTACTACACCTGTTGTATTCAGCATTTCACTGTGAGGTCTACCTACACCTGTTGTATTCAGCATTTCACTGTAAGGTCTACTACACCTGTTGTATTCAGCATTTCACTGTGAGGTCTACTACACCTGTTGTAGTCAGCATTTCACTGTAAGGTCTACTACACCTGTTGTATTCAGCATTTCACTGTGAGGTCTACTACACCTGTTGTATTCAGCATTTCACTGTCAGGTCTACTACACCTGTTGTATTCAGCATTTCACTGTAAGGTCTACTACACCTGTTGTATTCAGCATTTCACTGTCAGGTCTACTACACCTGTTGTATTCAGCATTTCACTGTAAGGTCTACTACACCTGTTGTATTCAGCATTTCACTGTAAGGTCTACTACACCTGTTGTATTCAGCATTTCACTGTGGTCTACTACACCTGTTGTATTCAGCATTTCACTGTGGTCTACTACACCTGTTGTATTCAGCATTTCACTGTCAGGTCTACTACACCTGTTGTATTCAGCATTTCACTGTCAGGTCTACTACACCTGTTGTATTCAGCATTTCACTGTAAGGTCTACTACACCTGTTGTATTCAGCATTTCACTGTCAGGTCTACTACACCTGTTGTATTCAGCATTTCACTGTAAGGTCTACTACACCTGTTGTATTCAGCATTTCACTGTAAGGTCTACTACACCTGTTGTATTCAGCATTTCACTGTGGTCTACTACACCTGTTGTATTCAGCATTTCACTGTAAGGTCTACTACACCTGTTGTATTCAGCATTTCACTGTGAGGTCTACTACACCTGTTGTATTCGGCATTTCACTGTCAGGTCTACTACACCTGTTGTATTCAGCATTTCACTGTAAGGTCTACTACACCTGTTGTATTCAGCATTTCACTGTAAGGTCTACTTCACCAGTTGTATTCAGCATTTCACTGTAAGGTCTACTACACCTGTTGTATTCAGCATTTCACTGTGAGGTCTACCTACACCTGTTGTATTCAGCATTTCACTGTAAGGTCTACTACACCTGTTGTATTCAGCATTTCACTGTGAGGTCTACCTACACCTGTTGTATTCAGCATTTCACTGTAAGGTCTACTACACCTGTTGTATTCAGCATTTCACTGTGAGGTCTACTACACCTGTTGTATTCAGCATTTCACTGTAAGGTCTACTACACCTGTTGTATTCAGCATTTCACTGTGAGGTCTACTACACCTGTTGTATTCAGCATTTCACTGTAAGGTCTACTACACCTGTTGTATTCAGCATTTCACTGTGAGGTCTACTACACCTGTTGTATTCAGCATTTCACTGTGAGGTCTACTACACCTGTTGTATTCAGCATTTCACTGTAAGGTCTACTACACCTGTTGTATTCAGCATTTCACTGTAAGGTCTACTACACCTGTTGTATTCAGCATTTCACTGTCAGGTCTACTACACCTGTTGTATTCAGCATTTCACTGTAAGGTCTACTACACCTGTTGTATTCAGCATTTCACTGTCAGGTCTACTACACCTGTTGTATTCAGCATTTCACTGTAAGGTCTACTACACCTGTTGTATTCAGCATTTCACTGTAAGGTCTACTACACCTGTTGTATTCAGCATTTCACTGTGGTCTACTACACCTGTTGTATTCAGCATTTCACTGTAAGGTCTACTACACCTGTTGTATTCAGCATTTCACTGTGAGGTCTACTACACCTGTTGTATTCGGCATTTCACTGTCAGGTCTACTACACCTGTTGTATTCAGCATTTCACTGTAAGGTCTACTACACCTGTTGTATTCAGCATTTCACTGTAAGGTCTACTTCACCAGTTGTATTCAGCATTTCACTGTAAGGTCTACTACACCTGTTGTATTCAGCATTTCACTGTGAGGTCTACCTACACCTGTTGTATTCAGCATTTCACTGTAAGGTCTACTACACCTGTTGTATTCAGCATTTCACTGTGAGGTCTACTACACCTGTTGTATTCAGCATTTCACTGTGAGGTCTACTACACCTGTTGTATTCAGCATTTCACTGTAAGGTCTACTACACCTGTTGTATTCAGCATTTCACTGTGAGGTCTACTACACCTGTTGTATTCAGCATTTCACTGTAAGGTCTACTACACCTGTTGTATTCAGCATTTCACTGTGAGGTCTACTACACCTGTTGTATTCAGCATTTCACTGTAAGGTCTACTACACCTGTTGTATTCAGCATTTCACTGTCAGGTCTACTACACCTGTTGTATTCAGCATTTCACTGTAAGGTCTACTACACCTGTTGTATTCAGCATTTCACTGTGAGGTCTACTACACCTGTTGTATTCAGCATTTCACTGTGAGGTCTACTACACCTGTTGTATTCAGCATTTCACTGTAAGGTCTACTACACCTGTTGTATTCAGCATTTCACTGTGAGGTCTACTACACCTGTTGTATTCAGCATTTCACTGTAAGGTCTACTACACCTGTTGTATTCAGCATTTCACTGTGAGGTCTACTACACCTGTTGTATTCAGCATTTCACTGTGAGGTCTACTACACCTGTTGTATTCAGCATTTCACTGTGAGGTCTACTACACCTGTTGTATTCAGCATTTCACTGTGAGGTCTACTACACCTGTTGTATTCAGCATTTCACTGTGGTCTACTACACCTGTTGTATTCGGCATTTCACTGTGAGGTCTACTACACCTGTTGTATTCAGCATTTCACTGTAAGGTCTACTACACCTGTTGTATTCAGCATTTCACTGTGAGGTCTACTACACCTGTTGTATTCAGCATTTCACTGTGAGGTCTACTACACCTGTTGTATTCAGCATTTCACTGTAAGGTCTACTACACCTGTTGTATTCAGCATTTCACTGTAAGGTCTACTACACCTGTTGTATTCAGCATTTCACTGTGAGGTCTACTACACCTGTTGTATTCAGCATTTCACTGTAAGGTCTACTACACCTGTTGTATTCAGCATTTCACTGTAAGGTCTACTACACCTGTTGTATTCAGCATTTCACTGTGAGGTCTACTACACCTGTTGTATTCAGCATTTCACTGTGAGGTCTACTACACCTGTTGTATTCAGAATTTCACTGTGAGGTCTACTACACCTGTTGTATTCAGCATTTCACTGTGAGGTCTACTACACCTGTTGTATTCGGCACATGTGACATATGCCGTTGGATTTGAATCCAAATATTACCCACATTTCCACGCTGAAATGACATGGTGTACCCAGTGGGATGGTACTGTCGGGACTAAACTGGCATCTGGACGGCTGTTGGTGTCACATCCTAGACACACTCACCTACCGCTGTGCCCTTGGACGAGGAACTTAAAGCCCAAAATGTACCCCCTGGTCTGATCCTTTGCTCCTGACAAATGTGTGTATTTGCGTGTTGTCTGGTCGGCGGATTGTGAGATAAGAGCAGAATATCACTTCCTGTTGTTAAAAACAACAACAACAACAACAACAACAACAACAAACATGACTAATAGAAGTTGTATTGTCGTTGTGACTGATGTCACACATCACCACCCAGAGCTGTTACTGAACTCAGAACAGCCCACAATCCTCAGTGCTTTTAGGTCTCAGTTTATTACTGGCCATGGAGATCAGTGCATTATCTGACCGTACACTCTCTACAGGTGAGGATGACGTTTATAGTCATCGCCTGATTAACATTGAAACAACACACTCCAGTATAATTCCTCATTTACACCAGTTGGGAGCTCAAAGAAAATCAGTAAAAAAAACAAACCTAATTGTTATTTTTTTATTGCCACTCTGTCACTACTGACAATAACACTCATCTTCTTGGTAGTGAGCATGTTGTAGTTTATATATTTTTTATTTTACCTTTATTTAACGAGGCGAGTCAGTTAAGAACAAATTCGTATTTTCAATGACGGCCTAGGAACAGTGGGTTAACTGCCTTGTTCAGGGGCAGAACGACAGATTTTTACCTTGTCGGCTCGGGGATTCGATCTAGCAACTTTTCGGTTACTGGTCCGATGCTCTAAACCACTAGGCTACCTGCCTCCCCTCTAAACCACTAGGCTACCTGACGCCCCTCTAAACCACTAGGCTACCTGACGCCCCTCTAAACCACTAGGCTACCTGACGCCCCTCTAAACCACTAGGCTACCTGACGCCCCTCTAACCACTAGGCTACCTGACGCCCCTCTAACCACTAGGCTACCTACGTGATTCAGAGGGGCAAATGAGCTAAAATGACCCAGTGTGTCAGTGCACTGCAATAAGCAATGTGTGCATTGAGAAACATTCACTGTAGACACTGACGGAAGACAACGAAGACTGCTGTAACAAGATATTTGTGGCAGTCTGGAAGGCACCAAGTGGCCATTGGCAGTGATCGACCAGAGAAAATAGAGCTTCACGGTTTGTTGTACTTCTTCCATCAGAGGCTTTGCTCACTAGGGTGTGCTGCAGCTCCATAACGATGATGACAGACCCTTAGCTCGTGTCATTTTGTGATCACTGCAGTGCAGGGGTGTTAATGAACTCATCCCCCTTGAGTTTCATCCAGCCCTGCCGGTTTGAAGTTCTCCCTGGCGCCTACTTGATCAATGAATGTTACTGATTGGTTGGAGTGTCCACACCCGGTGGCTTCTCACACTACTGAACCGAGCCGAGCCAAACCAAGTTGTACTCAGCTGGCCTGAGTATCAGAGCCAGCTGTTTGGTTCCAGCAGGTACGACAGCGTGAAAAGGGAACGGGTTTCCCCAAGTAGGAAAATCAGTCCTTAGTTACACGGTAAGTACAGAAATGAGTTCAGCTGGAAGGATGGAAGCAGTCCGGACCATAAGTCCTGACAGGTGGACTAGACATAACTCATAGGTGGACTAGACATAACTCACAGGTGGACTAGACATAACTCATAGGTGGACTAGACATAACTAGACATAACTCATAGGTGGACTAGACATAACTCATAGGTGGACTAGACATAACTCATAGGTGGACTAGACATAACTCATAGGTGGACTAGACATAACTAGACATAACTCATAGGTTGACTAGACATAACTCATAGGTGGACTAGACATAACTAGACATAACTCATAGGTGGACTAGACATAACTCATAGGTGGACTAGACATAACTAGACATAACTCATAGGTGGACTAGACATAACTAGACATAACTCATAGGTGGACTAGACATAACTAGACATAACTCATAGGTGGACTGGACATAACTCACAGGTGGACTAGACATAACTAGACATAACTCATAGGTGGACTAGACATAACTCATAGGTGGACTAGACATAACTCATAGGTGGACTAGACATAACTAGACATAACTCATAGGTGGACTAGACATAACTAGACATAACTCATAGGTGGACTAGACATAACTCATAGGTGGACTAGACATAACTCATAGGTGGACTAGACATAACTCATAGGTGGACTAGACATAACTAGACATAACTCATAGGTGGACTAGACATACAGTGCCTTGCGAAAGTATTCGGCCCCTTGAACTTTGCGACCTTTTGCCACATTTCAGGCTTCAAACATGAAGATATAAAACTGTATTTTTTGTGAAGAATCAACAACAAGTGGGATACAATCATGAAGTGGAACGACATTTATTGGATATTTCAAACTTTTTAAAAAAAATCAAAAACTGAAAAATTGGGCGTGCAAAATTATTCAGCCCCCTTAAGTTAATACTTTGTAGCACCACCTTTTGCTGCGATTACAGCTGTAAGTCGCTTGGGGTATGTCTCTATCAGTTTTGCACATCGAGAGACTGAAATTTTTTCCCATTCCTCCTTGCAAAACAGCTCGAGCTCAGTGAGGTTGGATGGAGAGCATTTGTGAACAGCAGTTTTCAGTTCTTTCCACAGATTCTCGATTGGATTCAGGTCTGGACTTTGACTTGGCCATTCTAACACCTGGATATGTTTATTTTTGAACCATTCCATTGTAGATTTTGCTTTATGTTTTGGATCATTGTCTTGTTGGAAGACAAATCTCTGTCCCAGTCTCAGGTCTTTTGCAGACTCCATCAGGTTTTCTTCCAGAATGGTCCTGTATTTGGCGCCATCCATCTTCCCATCAATTTTAACCATCTTCCCTGTCCCTGCTGAAGAAAAGCAGGCCCAAACCATGATGCTGCCACCACCATGTTTGACAGTGGGAATGGTGTGTTCAGGGTGATGAGCTGTGTTGCTTTTACGCCAAACATAACGTTTTGCATTGTTGCCAAAAAGTTCAATTTTGGTTTCATCTGACCAGAGCACCTTCTTCCACATGTTTGGTGTGTCTCCCAGGTGGCTTGTGGCAAACTTTAAACGACACTTTTTATGGATATCTTTAATAAATGGCTTTCTTCTTGTCACTCTTCCATAAAGGCCAGATTTGTGCAATATACGACTGATTGTTGTCCTATGGACAGAGTCTCCCACCTCAGCTGTAGATCTCTGCAGTTCATCCAGAGTGATCATGGGCCTGTTGGCTGCATCTCTGATCAGTCTTCTCCTTGTATGAGCTGAAAGTTTAGAGGGACGGCAGGTCTTGGTAGATTTGCAGTGGTCTGATACTCCTTCCATTTCAATATTATCGCTTGCACAGTGCTCCTTGGGATGTTTAAAGCTTGGGAAATCTTTTTGTATCCAAATCCGGCTTTAAACTTCTTCACAACAGTATCTCGGACCTGCCTGGTGTGTTCCTTGTTCTTCATGATGCTCTCTGCGCTTTTAACGGACCTCTGAGACTATCACAGTGCAGGTGCATTTATACGGAGACTTGATTACACACAGGTGGATTGTATTTATCATCATTAGTCATTTAGGTCAACATTGGATCATTCAGAGATCCTCACTGAACTTCTGGAGAGAGTTTGCTGCACTGAAAGTAAAGGGGCACGCCCAATTTTTCAGTTTTTGAATTGTTAAAAAAGTTTGAAATATCCAATAAATGTCGTTCCACTTCATGATTGTGTCCCACTTGTTGTTGATTCTTCACAAAAAAATACAGTTTTATATCTTTATGTTTGAAGCCTGAAATGTGGCAAAAGGTCGCAAAGTTCAAGGGGGCCGAATACTTTCGCAAGGCACTGTATATATATATATACAGTAAAATCATTTACTTTACTGCAGTAGGAACCGAAGTAGACAAAACATGAGTAAAGAAGTATTCACAGAAAATATTGGGTAGACTAAAAATGCTTAATTTTCTCTGACATGTCACATCACATCCCTTTCGCTACCAATGATGCATATACATCCTGGACTGCTGATGCTCGGATGAATTCAGATAAGAGTGGGACATCAAATAAACTGGGACAGCTTAATCCTGACCCCTCCTGTCTCAGCCTCCAGTATTTATGCTGCAGTAGTTTGTGTCGGGGGGCTAGGGTCAGTTTGTTATATCTGGAGTACTTCTCCTGTCCTATTCGGTGTCCTGTGTGAATTTAAGTGTGCTCTCTCTAATTCTCTCTCTTTCTCTCTCTCGGAGGACCTGAGCCGTAGGACCATGCCCCAGGAATACCTGACATGATGACTCCTTGCTGTCCCCAGTCCACCTGACCGTGCTGCTGCTCCAGTTTCAACTGTTCTGCCTTATTATTATTGGACCATGCTGGTCATTTATGAACATTTGAACATCTTGGCCATGTTCTGTTATAATCTCCACCCGGCACAACCAGAAGAGGACTGGCCACCCCACATAGCCTGGTTCCTCTCTAGGTTTCTTCCTAGGTTTTGGCCTTTCTAGGGAGTTTTGCCTAGCCACCGCGCTTCTACACCTGCATTGCTTGCTGTTTGGGGGTTTTAGGCTGGGTTTCTGTACAGCACTTTGAGATATCAGCTGATGTACGAAGGGCTATATAAATACATTTGAATTGAATTGTTTACTTCGTGGTCTGAAAATAGCCCAAAGCAAAACTATTGTTACTAAGAGAATCCACACGATCCAAACTAAATCACTTCATTGGTGTGACATCAGAGGGAGGCAGAGCAAACTTCAAAACAGGAAGCTCACCCGGAGAAGCACACTGCGATCAGTGATATAAAATCCAAAACAGAAAAAAATGGGCTGTTTATAAAACGGTCAAATCATGCACCGTTCCAAATTGTGATGTAAATGTGCATAATATGTACTGGTGCGTGAAAATACATTTTAAAAAGGCGCCAATATTATGCGTCTTGATATTTTTTACCTTTACCAAGGTAGTACTAACACAACTGATAGCTAGCTAAAGTGGGACAACGTGGAGGTAGCTAAAGTGGAGGTAGCTAAAGTGGGACAGGAGTGGAGGTAGCTAAAGTGGGACAGGTGTGGAGGTAGCTAAAGTAGGACAGTGTGGAGGTAGCTAAAGTAGGACAGGCGTGGAGGTAGCTAAACTGGGACAGCGTGGAGGTAGCTAAAGTAGGACAGGTGTGGAGGTAGCTAAAGTAGGACAGGCGTGGAGGTAGCTAAAGTAGGACAGGCGTGGAGGTAGCTAAAGTGGGACAGGTGTGGAGGTAGCTAAAGTGGGACAGCGTGGAGGTAGCTAGTGGGACAGGCGTGGAGGTAGCTAAAGTGGGACAGGTGTAGAGGTAGCTAAAGTGGGACAGCGTGGAGGTAGCTAAAGTGGGACAGCGTGGAGGTAGCTAAAGTGGGACAGCGTGGAGGTAGCTAAAGTGGGACAGGCGTGGAGGTAGCTAGTGGGACAGGCGTGGAGGTAGCTAAAGTGGGACAGCGTGGAGGTAGCTAAAGTGGGACAGCGTGGAGGTAGCTAAAGTGGGACAGCGTGGAGGTAGCTAAAGTAGGACAGCGTGGAGGTAGCTAGTGGGACAGCGTGGAGGTAGCTAAAGTAGGAAAGGCGTGGAGGTAGCTAAAGTGGGACAGCGTGGAGGTAGCTAAAGTAGGACAGCGTGGAGGTAGCTAAACTGGGACAGCGTGGAGGTAGCTAGTGGGACAGCGTGGAGGTAGCTAGTGGGACAGCGTGGAGGTAGCTAGTGGGACAGCGTGGAGGTAGCTAAAGTAGGACAGGCGTGGAGGTAGCTAAAGTGGGACAGCGTGGAGGTAGCTAAAGTAGGACAGCGTGGAGGTAGCTAGTGGGACAGCGTGGAGGTAGCTAGTGGGACAGCGTGGAGGTAGCTAGTGGGACAGCGTGGAGGTAGCTAAAGTAGGACAGGCGTGGAGGTAGCTAAACTGGGACAGCGTGGAAGTAGCTAAGGGAGGAAAGAGAACCAGTCTACATTAGGGACTCATGTACGGAGGTTAGGCATGGCTGTGGTTTTTTTATTATTGTAATACTGTTATTAGTACTGCTATTTGAGTGAATTCAGAAAAGGCGTGGCACTTCGCATTTCCGTCTCCCTGTGACCTCTTCAGATATCCGTCACATGTTATCCTCAGATGTTTCCTAATCACACAAAATTGAATTGTGATTTGGGTACAATTAGGACTGTAATAATGGTGTCCCATTTTATCTAACCTGCTGTCCCAGTCTACTAAATATGGTTTTGACCCATGGTGTACGTAAATGGGTGTGTCATGTCACCTGTGAAAATGAATAATATATTTTGTGATTAGGGAACATCTTGAGGATTTTTTAGAAATGTATCATGCGTTGAGCTAATATGCTGGATAGATGTCGAAAGAGGTTGCAGGAGACAGAAATTTTTAAAAAAGTGTTCCACTTATTCCAAATTCACATTATATATTGGCCAATGGCAGGATTTGAAGCCTTCAGTCGGCCATTTTGGCATTCCCCAGTCAGAACAGTCCTCCATAGAAATTAATGGCATTCTACAGTATTTCAATTAAAATGTTTCAAGGACAGAAGTATATAGTAACAAAAGTAACATTTATACTTTCTATAAAAATAAAAAAAGTATACTTTAAAATAAAATGTTTAGATATTTTTTCATTTTTGTTTAGCTCATATATTTTGACGAAAAAACATGTAGACATTAAATAAATGCATTTCTGTAAAACATTTTACAATGGTGTGGGGGGAGTGTCTCGAGGCACTGTGGCTTCAAAACAGCACCCCCTATCAGTCATTCAGTGTATATGCACATCATTGGTTGCTACCAATGGTGAAAAAGAAAAGCCTAGATTGCAGTTGCTGTGTATTGACCATTGAGAGGTTTTGAAGCCACCGGTCGGCCATTTTGGTACTCCCCAGTAGGAAACAGACCTCCGTAGTAATGAATTCCATTCATTACTATTTCAATGAAATGGGAAGAAGGAAAACATTACAGGCATTTAAGTATTTCTGATGTTTCAGTGGGGACAGTAACATTAGTACTCACTATAATAAATACTTTATTTTTTATAAATGTATGTGAAGTAAACAAAGTACGCATTAAGGCGTCTAATATAATAAAAGTGACAAAAAATGAATGTAGACATTAATACATGCATTTCTATAGTTTACAATCTTTTTTTTTTTTTTTCTACATTGGAGTACCAAGATGGCTGCACAGTGGCTTCAATGCAGGGCTCCCTGTCAGTCACCTAGGGTTTATACACATCATTGGTTGCTACCAAAGGAGAAGGAAACAAAGTTGTCCCTGAACTCTGATCCAAGATCAGTTTCACATTTTTTTTTGTCCCCCAATTGTAAAGGTTAAATTGGAGAAGAGGATCTGTGACAATAAGGAACATCCACCCCCCCCCCCCCTTATTTTAGTAGACAAGCTTTCCTATAGCTACACCTTACAAACTGAGGATTATGATCCAAAAGAGTGCAATGCAACTAATACAAGCTTATAACCATAACTAGACCACCATAGTGTGAAAGCAGGTTCAGACTAGAACAAAATCACATTCTCCCTACTGCTTTCTTATGAGTGGAAATGGAAGACACCCCCCCCCCCAAAAAAAAAAAATCTAGTAAGATTCTGTACAAAACAATCCAATAGGATGTCACCTAGTCATAGCTATAAGCAGTAATGTTTCGGTGCTCAATATAGTATTTATATGCGTTTGCATATCGTACACTTATGATCAGATGAAACTGAACAAACTAATTCCCACATAACCACACAGCCATCAGGCCACTTGCAGGTTAGGTATTGGGTAGAGGGAGGGAGGGGGCGGGGTCTATCCTTACCCAGGTCTCAGATTCCCCCGGCAGAAGATCCCGCGGTGGAGCTCCACCGTGGGGCCCACAGGCGGTTTTTCCCTCCTTCGTTCCTGCTAGACCCACAGCACTAACGCCAGTGTCCTCGCTTATCCCACCCCCACCCCACAGTGGCCAACATGTCTTTTTGTTGTTGTTTTTCTGCCCATTAAAACATAACTGAACCTACAACATGACATGAGAACATTATTGTCTGTTTCCTTACTGCTGTTGAATAAAAATGTTTTAATGAATAAATTATATTTAGGAATTTTTCACTTGCAACTACAGAAAGTACGTGACCTAAATCAAAATAGTTTGATAGGGCCTGAATAACATAGGGCTCGTGTCAGACCGTGATCAACGGTCATTTCCTACATTGTGATCAGCTGGGAGTTCTGGACATCGGCAAAACATTGTTTCAGCTCACCTCACGTCTTTGGCCACACCTCAGGTCGGCCCTACACGGACGAGCACTGGAATATTGTAAAGCAGTAAAGATATTATCTGCTATCGCAAGGAACAGCATAATGCACTAACTGTTCCTTGGGACGCCAATTTCAGTTCCTTTGTTGCAACTTGAATTGTGATGAAATTAAAGAGCAACTGTGGCTCGTTCAGTTGTTCCTGGGACTTGACCCCCCCCCCCACCCCACAAAATATCATGACAGCAATCCGGTAGAATTCCAAATGGGAGCGGGAGCGTCACCTTTACCTGTCAGCCATTGGGAGGTTCCTCAGGACAGTCCCAGCGAGGGAGGGACCTCCGATGTCCACGTCCAGAAACACTCACCTTTAGTGAGGCCTCGTGAGACTGACAATGTGTCAGTTGGTGCCCACAGATTTAGGAACTACATTAAAAAAATGAAGAATGCCCGTGCTGGTGTCTTTGTGAAAGCTGTTGAGAGCTAACAGCATCTTCAGGGTTCACCTCATTCACCTACCTGGGTGATAACCTCAAGTTAGTTTGGTTGACTAAACAAGTTGCCATAGAAGACTAGTTTGAGGAGCGTCAGTTTCAGGGTGGAGTGGGTTTCAGGGTTAGACTGTATGGTCATGATACTGAACTAGGAGATATGAAGTATTTGAAAATGTATAAGGTAGTGAGCAGCAAACCTATGTTAAGCAACATTATGAAGAATGCACATCTAACCAACTACTGTTTTTTTGTGTTATAGATTTTTAATTAAAAATATGTTTTAGGCAGGTTTGACAATGTTTTTTTTTTACCTATATATGCTGTTGGATGAAATATTGCAGTAAATTCCTACCTTTTCCTGAAAATGAGGACATTTAGAGGACGTGATCATCTTCTCTTCATTCATACCTTCTAAAAGTCCCAACCCTGGTTCTGAAGCAGGGCCTACAAATTAAAAACACCCGCCCAACGCGGGTAGAATTGGGCGTTGGCGGGTGATGGCGGCAGCATGCTCCAGTTCGTCTGGTGCAGGGTACACATTTCCTCCTAATAAGTCAGAATTAAATCAAAGATATTTTAAGAAGAAGTCCGTCATTAAAAAGTGACGTCCCCCCCCCCCCGAGGAGATCTTATTCACGCAATTTTACTTCTAAAAGATGTTTGGTGCAGTATTTATCCCCCAAAAAATGCACATTAAAAACTAGTCTCTCACTGCATGGCGAAAAGTTTAGACTCCCTACTGTTGACCAATCACCGATGGAAGTGGTGTTGACTTCGGCTTGCCTCAAGAAAAATGTGCCCGAACAGCCAGGGAGAAAAACCTCACCAAAGTCCAAAACGTCATAATATATGCACAAATTCTTCCAAACGGTTTCGGCTGGGAAGAATGATAACGTCTTATGAATGTCTAATTCACCAGACATGTGGGCGGGTGGTCACATACAGGGCTCTAAACGGTGCAGGCATTTCATACAAGTAGTCAAAAGTTAAATATGGCCCCACGTGCAAAGTAGTGATTTATAGCAGAATAAATGCTGCCGTAGCTGTTTTCAAAGTCTTTCTGCAATTTTGTTTCATACATCTGGTAATGCACAAAGAAATAGGAATCCTGACGTTATAGCTAACCGACATCGCACAGCAACACTTCCTGCTGGAGGGAACAGGGTTGGAGAGCCCTGTCCTAGACAATAGATCGCAAAGCTAGGCATCCTCGCAAAACTTTTTCAATATCTCAAGTGCTTGTTGTTTTTAACCTCACTAGGGTAGGGGGCACTATTTTCCCCTCCGGATGAAAAACATGCCCAAAGTAAACTGCCTGTTACTCAGGCCCAGAAGCTAGGATATGCATATAATTGGTATATCTGAATAGAAAACACTCTAAAGTTTCCAAAACTGTTAAAATAATGTCTGAGAAAACAGAACTGATACGGCAGGCGACAACCTGAGAAAAATCCATCCAAGAGGTGGGATTGTTTTATGTTTGTAGTTTTCCACTGACTGCCTATACAGTATCTCATGACTTAGGACTCAGATTTCACTTCCTATGGCTTCCACTAGGTGTCAACAGTCTTTAGAAATCGTTTCAGGCTTGTATTCTGAAAATTGAGAGAGTAAGACATCTCTGAGTGAGTGGATAGTGGAAAGTCCCCAAACCTGTTTACTGCGCACGACCGAGAGCTCGCCTTCTTTGTACGGTTGAAATATTGAAGATCATCAAAGGTAAGTGATTAATTTTATCGCTATTTCTGACTTTTGTTACTCCTCTACTTGTCTGGTTACTGTTTGTAATGTTTTGTGTGCTGGGCGCTGTCCTCAGATAATCGCATGGTATGCTTTCACTGTAAAGCCTTTTTTAAATCTGACACAACGGGTGAATTAATAAGTTAATCTTTAAACTGATGTATAACACTTGTATGTTTTATGAGTATTTCTGTTTTTGAATTTGGCGCTCTGCAATTTCACCGGATGTTGGCCCACACCCCCTAGAGAGGTTAAGAATGATGCCTACCATGGATTGCTAAAATAATGATCAGTGTTCAGTGTAGCCTATTATCATGTAGACATGACGTGGAAATAGCTCACGCATGCAATAAAAACGAAAATGAGTCAATTAAATTAAATAATAATCACAGGGGGGAGGCAGTTTGGAAAAAAAACTAATCCTGTGTGATTGGTCCTCTGGAATAACGCTCAATTGGATAATAATTACAAAACCAACGTGTCTAGTAATACCTGTCCAATAAGGCCATATAACATGGAAAATTATAGGCTTTATCAGTTTAGAGTGCGCCGCATCATCCCATGGGATCCGTCAAGGCTGCACCCAGCAGAAACATCACTAAAACAATTATAGTTCCGACACATCCCCTTTAAACAAAATAGGCCTTTTATAGGCTAAGTTGATGAGCAAATGGACAGCATTACACTCACGCCAGTCCCTCTAGAATGCAGATGGGAGTCTTCCTAGTCGAACTCTGCCATAATGACGGGATGCGTACGTATCCGTTTCAGCGTGTCCAGCAAGAGTCAACTCCTCGGACTCCAACCACAGGTGTTGGGAGTCGATTCCAAAAAAATCCTGGAGTCGTGTACACCACTAAGGCCCACGTGATTACTTGAGCGACCACCCGTTACCAAGGTAACCTTAAAGGGGCAGCTGAACATTTGTCTCATCTGTGACATTTTGTTTTTGAAGACAGCCCACAAAATATGACATTTAATAGAGCGATCGCTCACATTACTTCTTAATAGTAATACATTACTTATTTTAGAGAAACTTAAGAAAGCTCACCCATTGTGTTTAGTGTAATTAATGCAGGAAAAATATTTTGTCAGGTAAAAAAAAAAATCTGAGTGGCTGGTAGACAAAAATGTTGTTTTAGGCCTGAAGACAGTCATAAGCCTGTGTTGCGCCACATTTTTCAGGATTATGTGTTCATGTGTGTTCATGTGTATGAACTGGGAAAGCAGTTTCAAGCACAATTGTCCGTACCAGTACAACCCGGATCTGCCTTGAGAAACACAAGTCTCTGGTACAACCTATTTACCTGGTAAAATAAGGGTTAAATCAAATGTATATCCACGATGCACTTAACAGCGGCAGTCTGTTTGCTAATGTCTTTTGAATAAATAACATGAAGTCATATTAAAGAAAATGTGCCACTTCTGGGTTGAGTCAAATGTTCAGTTATTTAAATTACATTCATGATTGCGTAGATCATTCTGCCTCGGTCATGATTCTGCCTCGGTCATGATAAGTTAGAATATGCAAACTTTGTGGACTTAGTGCAGACGTCTGCACTCTCTCAGCCTACACGTTCCAGAATGGTGCATTCAGACATGAGGTGAGGGCACTCACCCGTCCTCCGTTTCTGGATGCCATTCTATTCAAACCAATCAGTCAAGGGTCCCCCCCCCCCCCTCATGTAAGGCATAGGGACTATGAACAGGCATAAATAAATAAATCAAAGACTTGATATTGAAGCAAATGCAGGAAGAAGGTGAAACATTTAGAACAGAGATAGAAACCCACCAGGTGGTACCAGCAGGAAACTCATATCGGCTTTAAAAAAAAAAAGTTATTTTAATGCAAAAAAACTGTTGTCCATCTGCATCAACGACCGATGTGACCGTCCCTAATATCTTACTATCAGGAAAGGTACCTTTCTGATGAGACAAAAGTGAAAAAGACAAGTAAACTAAAGAACGAATTTGCCTTCCATTTATTGGTGAGAAACTGTGAAACCCTGTAAAAGGCATCGTGTATAGGCAGAAACTGGATCCTTGCATTCAGACTTACTACTGGAGGAAAGCTATACAACAGCCTTTCAATATGGGACCTTAGTTTTTAATATAGGTGATGTACTGAGGTGAGTGAATACTTTTCAAATACTAGTTACCCATGAAACTACTAAATCATTATATATTTATTTTTTTATTGGTCCACTTATTCACAAAGATACTTTGTTGCATTTTGAGGAAAAGTGTTTGCTTACGAATACTTATAAAACCTGCAATTTTTAATAACAGCTAAAAACAAAACAAAACAATAAAAACAGACAACCAAGGCACAAAACCTCTGGATAAAAGTCTGTTTCCTATGAGATGGTGAGGTAGAACACACAGAATGGTGTGTTTCATTGGGTCCCTGCTGTCTGTGGTGCGTTTCATTGGGACCCTGCTGTCTGTGGTGTGTTTCATTGGGACCCTGCTGTCTGTGGTGTGTTTCATTGGGACCCTGCTGTCTGTGGTGCGTTTTATTGGGACCCTGCTGTCTGTGGTGCTGTCTGTGGTGTGTTTCATTGGGACCCTGCTGTGTTTCATTGGGACCCTGCTGTCTGTGGTGTGTTTCATTGGGACCCTGCTGTCTGTGGTGCGTTTCATTGGGACCCTGCAGTCTGTGGTGTGTTTCATTGGGACCCTGCTGTTGGTGGTGTGTTTCATTGGGACCCTGCTGTCTGTGGTGTGTTTCATTGGGACCCTGCTGTCTGTGGTGCGTTTCATTGGGACCCTGCTGTCTGTGGTGTGTTTCATTGGGACCCTGCTGTCTGTGGTGTGTTTCATTGGGACCCTGCTGTCTGTGGTGCGTTTTATTGGGACCCTGCTGTCTGTGGTGCTGTCTGTGGTGTGTTTCATTGGGACCCTGCTGTGTTTCATTGGGACCCTGCTGTCTGTGGTGTGTTTCATTGGGACCCTGCTGTCTGTGGTGCGTTTCATTGGGACCCTGCAGTCTGTGGTGTGTTTCATTGGGACCCTGCTGTTGGTGGTGTGTTTCATTGGGACCCTGCTGTCTGTGGTGTGTTTCATTGGGACCCTGCTGTGTTTCATTGGGACCCTGCAGTCTGTGGTGTGTTTCATTGGGTCCCTGCTGTCTGTGGTGCCGTCTGTGGTGTGTTTCATTGGGTCCCTGCTGTCTGTGGTGCTGTCTGTGGTGTGTTTCATTGGGACCCTGCTGTGTTTCATTGGGACCCTGCACTCTGTGGTGTGTTTCATTGGGACCCTGCTGTCTGTGGTGTGTTTCATTGGGACCCTGCAGTCTGTGGTGTGTTTCATTGGGACCCTGCTGTCTGTGGTGTGTTTCATTGGGACCCTGCTGTCTGTGGTGTGTTTCATTGGGACCCTGCTGTGTTTCATTGGGACCCTGCACTCTGTGGTGTGTTTCATTGGGACCCTGCTGTGTTTCATTGGGACCCTGCACTCTGTGGTGTGTTTAATTGGGACCCTGCACTCTGTGGTGTGTTTCATTGGGTCCCTGCTGTCTGTGGTGTGTTTCATTGGGACCCTGCTGTGTTTTATTGGGACCCTGCACTCTGTGGTGTGTTTCATTGGGACCCTGCTGTCTGTGGTGTGTTTCATTGGGACCCTGCACTCTGTGGTGTGTTTCATTGGGACCCTGCACTCTGTGGTGTGTTTCATTGGGACCCTGCACTCTGTGCTGTGTTTCATTGGGTCCCTGCTGTCTGTGGTGTGTTTCATTGGGACCCTGCACTCTGTGGTGTGTTTCATTGGGTCCCTGCTGTCTGTGGTGTTTTTCATTGGGACCCTGCAGTCTGTGGTGTGTTTCATTGGGACCCTGCTGTCTGTGGTGTGTTTCATTGGGACCCTGCTGTCTGTGGTGTGTTTCATTGGGACCCTGCTGTCTGTGGTGTGTTTCATTGGGACCCGGCTGTCTGTGGTGCGTTTCATCGTCTCCCCTGTAGCGGGTGTTACCTGTACGTGGGCGGTGGCAGCTCCCTCGGTTTCCATGGCATCCGCTCCTCCTCCGTTGTTCAGTCCTCCTGGTTTAGTCAGCTCCTTCACGTCATCTCCCCATTCTGAAGAACAGACCAATCAAACAAAAATCAGGGACAATACAGACGTCGGCGACACCAGCAACGTACAGATAGATACAGTGGGGAGAACAAGTATTTGATACACTGCCTATTTTGCATGTTTTCCTACTTACAAAGCATGTAGAGGTCTGTCATTTTGATCATAGGTACACTTCAACTGTGAGATACGGAATCTAAAACAAAAATTATTTGTATGTAATTCATTTTATTGCACGACATAAGTATTTGATCACCTACCAACCAGTAAGAAATCCAGCTCTCACAGACCTGTTAATTTTTCTTTAAGAAGCCCTCCTGTTCTCCACTCATTACCTGTATTAACTGCACCTGTTTGAACTTGTTACCTGTATAAAAGACACCTGTCTACACACTCAACCAAACAGACTCCAACCTCTCCACAATGGCCAAGACCAGAGAACTGTGTAAGGACATCAGGGTTAAATTGTAGACCTGCACAAGGCTGGGATGGGCTACAGGACAATAGGCAATCAGCTTGGTGAGAAGGCAACAACTGTTGGCGCAATTATTAGAAAATGGAAGAAGTTCAAGATGACGGTCAATCACCCTCGGTCTGGGGCTCCATGCAAGATCTCACCTCATGGGGCATCAATGATCATGAGAAAGGTGAGGGATCAGCCCAGAACTACACAGCAGGACCTGGTCAATGACCTGAAGAGAGCTGGGACCACAGTCTCAAAGAAAACCCTTAGTAACACACTACGCCATTATGGATTAAAATCCTGCAGCGCACTCAAGGTCGCCCTGCTCACGCAAGCGCATGTCCAGGCCCATCTGAAGTTTGCCAATGACCATCTGGATGATCCAGAGGAGGAATGGGAGAAGGTCATGTGGTCTGATGAGCCAAAAATAGAGCTTTTTGGTCTAAACTCCACTCGCCGTATTTGGAGGAAGAAGAAGAAGGACGAGTACAACCCCAAGAACACCATCCCAACCATGAAGCATGGAGGTGGAAACATCATTCTTTGGGGATGCTTTTCTGCAAAGGGGACAGGACGACTGCACAGTATTGAGGGGAGGATGGATGGGGCCATGTATCGCGAGAGCTTGGCCAACAACCTCCTTCCATCAGTAAGAGCATTGAAGATGGGTCGTGGCTGGGTCTTCCAGCATGACAACGACCCTAAACACACAGCCAGGGCAACTAATTGCCCAGCAACAGCCCCGAAACCTGAAGGATCTGGAGAAGGTCTGTATGGAGGAGTGGGCCAAAATCCCTGCTGCAGTGTGTGCAAACCTGGTCAAGAACTACAGGAAAAGTATGATCTCTGTAATTGCAAACAAAGGTTTCTGCACCAAATATTAAGTTCTGCTTTTCTGATGTATCAAATACTTATGTCATGCAATAAAATGAAAATTAATTACTTAAAAATCATACAATGTGATTTTCTGGATTTTTCTTTTAGATTCCGTCTCTCACAGTTGAAGTGTACCTATGATTTTAAAAAAGTACAGACCTCTACATGCTTTGTAAGTAGGAAAACCTTCAAAAATCGGCAGTGTATCATATTTGTTCCCCCCACTGTATAACCTAGCTCTGTGTCAAATACTTATACCCAGACCACTTGTCCTAAATAGGAAAAACTGTCGTATTATCCCTTGTTAAAGGACAGGTTATCACCCTAGTTATTCCACATCTAGACAAAGGGTGAATCTCAATTGTCTTCCTTGATTCCTCACATCCGCTTTCCTCACCGTCTCAAAGTGCATTGGAGGAGAAGGTCTGAGGGGGAGGAGCCCCCCCCCCCAAAAAATATTCTTCTTCTCCGATGTATTTTGAGGAGGTCGAGGAAAGCGGAAGTGAGGAATCAAAGAAGACAATTGAGATTCGCCCAAAGCGGGACAGTTGTAGAAGACAGAAGATGGCAGAGTCAGATGTTTACCTGGACAGAGTGTGTCTGCGTCCAGCATGCCTCCCTCCCTGTAGCCCTCCAGCTCCTCTATCTTCACCTTGCTCCAGGGGATGTAGGTGACGCCTCGCTCCACGTCCCAGAACTTCTTATGGGTCGCCTTTATACCCTTGTTCAAGGCCCACGCAATCTACACACAAATACAATATTTTACTTAAACTAAGCATAAAGTGTTTTCAATAACTTTTTATGTGCTGCCGTTTGTGTTGCATGGTATACCATAAACGTTGGTACTTGTTCGATAGGAGAATATGAAAAACTGTTGGGTACTAGAAGTTGTTACTTTCAGTACTTCCGTCAAATGTGTCTCACGTCATATACGGATTGAGAGGGTCGAGTCTGTCTGCTCATTTGTCTGAATCTTCTCGGGGGGCAGCAGTATTCTAGCCAGGCTACTCGTCTTCTCAAGGGGGCAGCAGTATTCTAGCCAGGCTACTTGGCTTCTCAAGGGGGCAGCAGTATTCTAGCCAGGCTACTCGTCTTCTCAAGGGGGCGGCAGTATTCTAGCCAGGCTACTCGGCTTCTCAAGGGGGAGGCAGTATTCTAGCCAGGCTACTTGGCTTCTCAAGGGGGCAGCAGTATTCTAGCCAGGCTACTCGTCTTCTCATGGGGGCAGCAGTATTCTAGCCAGGCTACTTGGCTTCTCAAGGGGGCAGCAGTAAGCTAGCCAGGCTACTTGGCTTCTCAAGGGGGCAGCAGTATTCTAGCCAGGCTACTCGTCTTCTCAAGGGGGCAGCAGTATTCTAGCCAAGCTACTTATGCTCATGCATGCAGCTGACAAAGCAAGAGACACTTTTGAGAAGCAAACATGGGAGAGAAAAATGCAGACAGCATGGCTTCTAAGGGAAAACATAATGCGTCCACACCCGCAGCTCGTTGACAAAACTGGCTCCAGAAGCGACCTATGGGAATACCTTGCTGACAGCAGGGGCTAGCCCACCGAAATAACTAAGCAAAATATGTTACAAAGCAGCGCAAGGCAGGTTTAGTTCTAAAAATGACAAAAGACTTGTCTAGTTACATTTGCATTATACCGTTACTCTACGAGCAACTAAATTGAAATTGTTTTTAAGTGACAAGGAACATGACATTCATGTGAGCATCACTGTCAAACCCTCCCTAAAACACTTCTGCGAACAGGCCTTTTTTTTTTCCCCCCTCGACCTGGCCCGGGTATCCTGGAAGGATATTGACCTCATCCCGTCAGTAGAGGATGCCTGGATGTTCTTTAAAAAAAGTGCTTTCCTCACCATCTTAAATAAGCATGCCCCTATCAAAAAATGTAGAACTAAGAACAGATATAGCCCTTGGTTCACCCCAGACTTGACTGCCCTCGACCAGCACAAAAACATCCTGTGGCGGACTGCACTATCATCAAATAATCACCTCAATATACAACTTTTCAGGGAAGTCCAGAACCAATACACACAGGCAGTTAGGGAAGCAAAGGCTAGCTTTTTCAAACAGAAATTTGCATCCTGCGGCACTAAATTCCAAAAGGTTTTGGGACACTAAAGTCCATGGAGAATAAGAGCACCTCCTCCCAGTTGCCCACTGCACTGAGGCTAGGAAACACTGTCACCACTGATGAAATTCTCGATTATCGTGGATTTAATAAGCATTTCTCTACAGCTGGCCATGCTTTCCACCTGGCTACCCCAACCCCGATCAACAGCTCCACACCCCCCGCAGCAACTCGCCCAAGCCTCCCCCGCTTCTCCTTCACCCAAATCCAGACAGCAGATGTCCTGAAAGAGCTGCAAAATCTGAATCCCTACAAAATCAGCTGGGCTAAACAACCTGGACCCTCTTTTCCTAAAATGATCCACCGCCATTGTTGCAACCCCTATTACTAGTCTGTTCAACCTCTCTTTCGTATCTTCTGAGATTCCTAAAGATTGGAAAGCTGCCGCAGTCATCCCCCTCTTCAAAGGGCGTGACACTCTTTGCCCAAACTGTTACAGACCTATACCCATCCTGCCCTGCCTCTATTACCCAAACTGTTACAGACCTATATCCATCCTGCCCTGCCTCTATTACCCAAACTGTTACAGATCCATATCCATCCTGCCCTGCCTCTATTACCCAAACTGTTACAGACCTATATCCATCCTGCCCTGCCTCTAGACCCAAACTGTTACAGACCTATATCCATCCTGCCCTGCCTCTAGACCCAAACTGTTACAGACCTATATCCATCCTGCCCTGCCTCTAGACCCAAACTGTTACAGACCTATATTTATCCTGCCCTGCCTCTAGACCCAAACTGTTACAGACCTATATCCATCCTGCCCTGCCCTTCTAAAGTCTTCAAAAGCCAAGTGAACAAAACAGATCACCGACCATTTCAAATCCCACCGTTCCTTCTCCGCTGTGCTATCCGGTTTCCGAGCTGGTCACGGGTGCACCTCAGCCATGCTCAAGGTCCTAAACGATATCATAACCGCCATAAATTAAAGACAGGACTGTGCAGCCGTCTTCATCGACCTGGCCTAGGCTTTCGACTCTGTCAATCACTGTATTCTCATCAGCAGACTCATCAGCCTTGGTTTCTCTAATGACTGCCTCGCCTGTTTCACTAACTACTTCTGAGATCGATTTGACACACTGACCTCTGAGGGCCTGTTGTCCGGACCTCTGGCAGTCTCTATGGGGGGTGCCACAGGGTTCAATTCTCGGGCCGACTCTTTTCTCTGTATATATCAATGACGACTCTCTTGCTGCAGGTGATTCTCTGATCCACCTTCATGAAGACGACACCATTCTGTATACATCTGGCACTTCTTTGGACACTGTGTTAACTAACCTCAAAATTAGCTTCAACACCATACAACACTCCTTCCGTGGCCTTCAACTGCTCTTAAAATGCTAGTAAAACTAAACGCATGCTCTTCAACCGATCGCTGCCCGCACCCGCCCGCCCGACTAGCATCACTACTCTGGAAGGTTCCGACTATGTGGATATCCTCATCTGCTCATCTATCACTCCAGTGTTAATTTGCTAAATTGTAATTACTTCACTACTATGGCCTATTTATTGCCATAACCTCCATTTGCACACACTGTATATAGATTTTGTATTGCGTTATTGACTGTACGTTTGTTTATTCCATGTGTATCTCTGTTGTTTCTGTCGCACTGCTTTGCTTTATCTTAGCCAGGTTAAATAAAGTTGAAATAAATAATAAACCCAGCAACAAAAAAAAATGTGGTTTGGAGGTGGAGGGTCGATTTGGAGGTGGAGGGTCCGTCATGGTCTGGGGCGGTGTATCACAGCATCATCGGACTGAGCTTGCTGTCATTGCAGGCAATCCCAACGCTGTGCGTTACAGGGAAGACATCCTCCTCCCTCATGAAGTACCCTTCCTGCACGCTCATCCTGACATGACCCTCCAGCATGACAATGTCACCCAGCCATACTGCGCGTGATTTCCTGCAAGACAGGAATGCCAGTGTCCTGCCATGTCCAGCGAAGGGACCGGACCTCAATCCCATTGAGCACGTCTGGGACCTGTTGGATCGGAGGGCTAGGGCCATTCCCCCCAGAAATGTCCGGAAACTTGCAGGTGCCTTGGTGGAAGAGTGGGGTAACATCTCACAGCAAGAACTGGCAAATCTGGTACAGTCCATGAGGAGATTTTATTTGACCTTTATTTAACCAGGTAGGCAAGTTGACAACAAGTTCTCATTTACAACTGCACTGTAGTACTTAATGCAGCTGGTGACCACACCAGATACCGACTTACTTTTGATTTTGACCCCCCACCCCCCTTTTGTTCAAGGACACATTATTCCATTTCTGTTTAGTCACATGTCTGTGGAACTTGTTAGGTTTGTCTCAGTTGTTGAATCTTATGTTCATACAAATACTAACAAGTAAAGTTCGCTGAAAATAAGCACAGTTGACAAAGAGGACATTTTGCTTTTTTGCTGAGTTTAGGTGAATGTGGTGGTTTGAGACACATCCAATGCAAAAAAATATATATATATATTATATATATATATTTAACATAAACTGACAGATTTGGATGTAAAAAAAAGGGGGGTATTATGCTAATTAGACATTTACCTTAAGGGGTTAAACCTAACCACACCGCTAACCTTATGCCTAACCCAAATGAACACCAAAAACACAAAATGTTTGTTTTCGTGCATATTTACGATATAGTCAATTTTGACTTTGTGGTTGTGCTATCTAGTGGAAACCCTACTGTGGAAACCCTAGTGGAAACCCTACAAGGTGCTCACCTTGTACCCCCCCCCCCCCCCCCAATATCTCAGAAACAAATGGTAGTTAATGCCGTTTTAGGGTTTCTGCTGCGTGCCTCTCCTCTATTGTCAGTAGTACATGGAACTTCCTGTCCCACTTCTCATCAATGTGATGGGTCGTTACAAAATGGCAGAGTGGACCAGGGAAGTGACAGTAGCGAAGTCCTGTATTGCAATGCTTTGAGAAGGTGGTGAGATGCGCACTTTTGCAAGGTGGAATTGAGCTACTGTGGCAGTAGAGGTGCAATGGGAGGCACGGTGAGACCCTGAACCTGAGCCACCGTGAGACCCAACCCTGAACCTGAGCCACCGTGAAACCCAACCCTGAACCTGAGCCACCGTGAAACCCAACCCTGAACCTGCTCCACCGTGAAACCCAACCCTGAACCTGAGCCACCGTGAAACCCAACCCTGAACCTGAGCCACCGTGAGACCCAACCCTGAACCACCGTGAGACCCAACCCTGAACCTGAGCCACCGTGAGACCCAAACCTGAACCACCGTGAGACCCAAACCTGAACCTCATTGACGTCCAACAATCTGTCGTGCCACGTATGGTGGTTGAGTCTCACGGTGGCTCAGGTTCAGGGTTGGGTCTCACCGTGCCTCCCATTGCACCTCTACTGCCACAGTAGCTCAATTCCACATCGCAAAAGTCAGCTAAGGATTTTTTTCCTCCTAAATGTTGACAATCCCAATTTAGTTTAAGAGTTACACCCTACCTAAAATAGGCTGGTTTTGTCTTCTGAGAAAATGATCAAAATCGATTTATATTTCACACGTCAGGTGACTAAGCTACCTAGGCCTTTTTAATCCAAAAAAGATCAACTGAAATTAATCAAAACATAACAGTGATGACATACTGTATGAGTATTTTTCCATTAGAAATGTAAAGATCTGAGGAACTCTCCTTCGAACCAGATCAGCCCTGTTCGATTAAAATCCCAGTTGTCTCTGGGTAAAAAGGTTTTCATGGGGAAAGGAGTTTAATTTATCATCATATGACCCAAAGAAGAAAAAAATAAAAATATATATATATATATATATATATCTAGTCACATACCACAGCCCGATAATTTATTTTTAACCTGATTCATTACAGTCAAAGTCTTGTAACTAGGGTCCGGAAGTTGGTTGGCCTACTACCAGATCAGGAAAAACCCAAGGGAAAAAAATTCTCCCCCACCCCTCTGGGACCTATGGTGCCACTTCTGAGATCACCACACAATGTTACAAATGGTTAAAACATCTCCGGTTTGTAGGATCAACATTTGATACCATGTTTTTAGGTGGTGGGGATGGGCTTCTGTAGTTTTACGTGGCTCAGTGCAGCCGGAAGTTACTGAAAACAATTCAGAATATAAAAACAGGCTGGTGGTGCAATTTCAGGTAAAAACTCAATAAAAACAAGTCTGAAATATTATGAAAATGTTTAACAGTTTTAAAAAAAAAAATGTCTCTGCCATTACATTCGGAAAGCATTCAGATCCCCTGACTTTTTCCACAGTTACGCAAGTCATTATAAAATGAATTAAATTGCGCCCCCCCCCCAATCTACACACAATATCCCATAATGACAAAGAAAAAAAACAGCACTTCACTCACAGGCAGTGTTTCTGTGCGAGGTTGGTTAGCTATAACGTTAGGATTCATATTTCTTTGTGCATTACCAGATATGAAACAAAATGACAGAAAGACTTTGAAAACAGCTACTGCAGAATTTATGTAGCTTTAAATCACAGCTAAGACAACGCAGGAGTGGCTTTGGGACAAGTCTCTGAATGTCCTTCAGTGGCCCAACCAGAGCCCGGACTTGATCCCGATCCAACATCTCTGGATAGACCTGAAAATAGCTGTGCAGCGACGCTCCCCATCCAACCTGACAGAGCTTGAGAGGATCTGCAGTGAAGAATGGGAGAAACTCCCCAAATACAGATGTGCCAAGCTTGTAGCGTCATACCCAAGAAGAGTCAAAGCTATAATCACTGCCTAAAGTGGAATAATACATTATGGCCTTTCTCCTGCATCAAGAATATGCATATCCTTGCTTCAGGTCCTGAGCTACAGGCAGTTAGATTTGGGTATGTCATTGGGAAAAAAAAGGGGTCCGATCCTTTAGGAGGGTTTAAAAGACTCAGGACAAAAAAATATTACATTTAATTGAGCAATGTAGTTGTCTTAATTGTAATACATTCCTTGTTTTAGAAACATTACTAAGCATGCTCATGATTTTTGGTATAATTACTGTGGGAAAAATAATTTTACCTGATAATAAACCTGAATGACCAGTAGAATTTATCTGCCACAGCAGATGGTAGACACATTTTTTTTTTTAAAGTTTGTATTAGGCCTCTGCCCAATGGCCAGCAGAGCAGGCCGGCCATTGCCCTAGCGATGGCAACACCAACAGAAGAGACAACTTTTGAGGTCTGGTAACAATCAGGATTTTTTTTTGAGGGGGTGTGTAGTTGTCCTTTAATTCGCCTAGCAAGAGACTAGCAGCTATTGGTGTTTTTTACTGTACAATGTTGGCTACATGTGATGGCAGAGTTTGCAACAACAACAAAATAAATGACACGCAATTGATAAAATCATCATAATATCATTCTGCCAGGTCATTCTGCCTACTTTACAGTCAACATTTAAAATCAGGAAGGTTTTGTGGGAAAACCTCTAGAAATGTTAATTCAAACACAGCATGATGACTGAAATACGCATCGCAAAGATTCAACGACGACTTCAGACCAAACTTCTTGAATAGCCGGTTTACATAACACACTGCTGTTTGAATAAATCTTGATAATAAAATTTAAAAAACAAATTGTGAGGCAAAAACTAAAAACTTGACCAGCAATTTTTTTTCCCACTGGCGGCCTAGCAACCAATAAAAAAATGTTCCCACTAGCGGCCTAGCAACCAATAAAAACATATTCCCACTGCCGGCCTAGCAACCAATACATTTTTTTTCCCACTGGCGGCCTAGCAACCAATAAAAAAATGTTCCCACTGGCGGCCTAGCAACCAATAAAAAAAATGTTCCCACTGCCGGCCTAGCAACCAATAAAAAAATGTTCCCACTGCCGGCCTAGCAACCAATAAAAAAATGTTCCCACTGCCGGCCTAGCAACCAATAAAAAAATGTTCCCACTGCCGGCCTAGCAACCAATAAAAAAATGTTCCCACTGCCGGCCTAGCAACCAATAAAAAAATGTTCCCACTGCCGGCCTAGCAACCAATAAAAAAATGTTCCCACTGCCGGCCTAGCAACCAATAAAAAAATGTTCCCACTGCCGGCCTAGCAACCAATAAAAAAATGTTCCCACTGCCGGCCTAGCAACCAATAAAAAAAATGTTCCCACTGGCGGCCTAGCAACCAATAAAAAAATGTTCCCACTGGCGGCCTAGCAACCAATAAAAAAAATGTTCCCACTGGCGGCCTAGCAACCAATAAAAAAATGTTCCCACTGCCGGCCTAGCAACCAATAAAAAAAATGTTCCCACTGCCGGCCTAGCAACCAATAAAAAAATGTTCCCACTGCCGGCCTAGCAACCAATAAAAAAATGTTCCCACTGCCGGCCTAGCAACCAATAAAAAAATGTTCCCACTGCCGGCCTAGCAACCAATAAAAAAAAAAAAAAGAAAATGTATAGCACTGCAAAGTCAAATGGAAGTGTTTTGGTTGCAGTTTTGAACACGGAACAATCTCCTTGGTGTTCTTTAAATATTGCTTTTAAAAAGAGCCAGAGGCCCCATATTTACCAGGTCTACATTGTAAATCAGAATGTTATTTGACAAACTGGCCACAAAAAATACAATTTAAATAACATTTTAAAAAGTTGGTTTAACGTACATAAATAAATCAACAAGTACCTTGATGGCCTTCTGGTTGACCTTGAAGGATCCTCTGCCGAGTTTGTGTAGAGCTCTGTAGGCATCCTGTCTGTGAACCATCACTATGTAGGCACATCCGCGAGGAGGGATCATCTGGAGGGGAGAGGGAACAGGTTGGTATTACCTAAGTTATTCCTAGACCATTTTTTCAGGGCGAAACCCCCCCCCCCCACCCCCATTAGTTATACAGAGCACTCCCTTGGTTATTCCTGATGGGCCCTGGTCAAAAGTAGTGCACTATAACAAAGGGATTAGGGTGCCAGTAAGTATACGCACTTACATTAATGGAGTCAATCTGCCCAAACTCCTCTAGTAAACACATGACGTCCTGCCGAGAAGTCTTCTTGTCCAGCTGGCCCACCCACAGAGTCGTGGTGCAAACTACAACAACGAGGGAAACATTCAATACGGGGCCCTTGTCGAATATAGTAGGGAATAGGGTACCCATTGGGACGCGGCTCCTCTCATGTATCATCTGACAGTACGTACCACTGAGTGTCTGGCTCTTGATGCTGGGCAGACCTTTCTGTCTACGGTCTTTGTCCTTCTCTCTCTCCTTCCTCTCCTGCGAGCGGGAACGAGGCGAGTTCCAGCGACTCTCCCTGGAGCGGGACCCGGAGCGCTGGGAGGAGTGTCGGGGCTTCCGGGAGCGAGAGTTGGACCTGGATCTCTTTCTCCTGGGAGATCTGGAGAGAGATCAAGTGTATTTATAAAAATAAATTTAAAAAAAAAATCGCAACATACTTCACAGTAAACTGAAATAGGTTAAAAACAATTAAAAAAGGATATAAAAGCAAGAAAGGTTTATTCAAATAACAGTTCAATCATGAACTAAAAGCCAAGATAAAAAGGTGGGGACGGGCAGGGTTCTGTTACAAAGGATCTGTTCATCCTAAAGAAAACGTATACAGGTTTTTTTTTAAAAAGTGTCCTCAACAAAAAAAACAACTAATATCAACCATGGTTCCAGCTTCTTACCGAGAGCCAGACCTGGAGCGTGACCTCCTGCCGTGGCCGCGCTGCCTCCCCTCCCTCCCATCCCTCCTCCCAGACGGATCTTCTCTCTCTCTGGGGTTTCCCTGGTCCTGGTTCTGCTGGGCAGTGTGCTGGCTCTGGCTGTAGCCCTTGTTCAGACCAGGGTATCCTTCACCAGGTGTCTGCTGCCTCCCAGGCTGGCCCATCATATGACCCTGAAATTGCTGCTCCGTGTTGGGCGGCGTTTGACCAGGAAACTGGGCACCGTAAACGTTTCCCGGAACAAGGGCATCCAATTCCTCTTTCTTCACTTCTTCTGGTTCGTCGTCGTAATCAAAACGGTCCAGGAGTTTCTGAAGACAGAACCCGCCATAACAACCACAACACCTTGATTTAGCGACACATCCATAACAAATCACACCAGAGTTGACTTAATATCCGTGACCGACCACCCATTTTCAAGGAGGCTTTATGAAAACCACAGAAATGCTGTCCTGTTAGATTAGGCCTCTTAAAAAAAAAAAAATGGTCTGTTGGTCAGAAATTTTCTTTGCGTACAATAGTGAATTACCTTAGCTAGTGAGTTATTCTGCTCTGCAGGATGTGTGTGGTGTGTGTTGAACAGTGGATGGTGTGTGTTATGCTGGCCTTGGACCCTCTGTGAGTGGGTCTGGTCAGACACGGTGTTGGGAACCGTAGTTCGAGTCTCGTCCGCCATGGTGTTGGGAACCAGAGTGGTGGTCTGCTGCCCTGGCTGGAACCTCAGAAGCATCTTCTGAAGCTGGACACAGACAGGAGGGGATAACAGCCAAATTACACACAATCCATCAAATCAGTTGCTACCAGCAAGGGAATAGCATGTATTTATCCTTCATTAGCTCTCACTCACCTCGTGTCCCTGTCCAGACTGGAAGAGCTGGGCCACAGCTGCCAGAGCCTCAGGGTTCCGAAGCTGTGGTGGGAGCTGGGGCAGGGCTGCTGCTATGGAGACAGGGGGCTGGGCTGCTGCTGCTATGGAGACAGGGGGCTGGGCCAGGTGCTGGGCTGCTGCTGCTATGGAGACAGGGGGCTGGTGCTGGGCTGCTGCTATGGAGACAGGGGGCTGGTGCTGGGCTGCTGCAATAGAGGCACTGGAGACTGTGGGCTGGGCCTGGGCTGCTGCAACGAAGGCACTGGAGACTGGGGGCTGGGCTGCTGCTATGGAGACTGTGGGCTGGGCCTGGTGCTGGGCTGATACAATAGAGGCACTGGAGAATGGGGGCTGGGCCTGGAGGTCCTCCTGGGGGGAGGGAGCAAGGACGAAAGAGCCAGTAGCCATGTCCAACAGCGGCTGGACAACATCCATCTCAAACACAGCATTCTTCTGCCACAGGTTGAGAACACGGATGATCTTACTCTGCACAGACAGACAGAGACAGAGAGAGACAGAGATAAGAACCCACAATAAGAGGAGTTTACAGTTACGCTTTAGGTTGTCCGTTGAGTTGATCAGAAACCAGCTCAATTAGTCGACTACCACCCACACCTGGCCCAATAGTAATAAGTCGACTACCACCCACACCTGGCCCAATAGTAATTAGTCGACTACCACCAACACCTGGCCCAATAGTAATTAGTCGACTACCACCAACACCTGGCCCAATAGTAATTAGTCGACTATCACCCACACCTGGCCCAATAGTAATTAGTCGACTAACACCCACACCTGGCCCAATAGTAATTAGTCGACTACCCACCCACACCTGGCCCAATAGTAATTAGTCGACTACCCACCCACACCTGGCCCAACAGTAATTAGTCAACTACCACCCACACCTGGCCCAATAGTAATTAGTCGACTACTACCCACACCAAGTATGGAGCGAGCATGATGCTGGTGAATTTGCATGTTCCCATGTAAGTGGCAATGATGAGTCAAACATCTTATGCTAATTATTTTCTTTCACCCATTTCATATTACCAGCCACGCGGTAATTTACTGTTTCCTGTGTGTTGATTGGCGTATAGTAAACTATTTACTGTGTGTTGATTGGCGACCGAACAGGAAGTGTTGACTAGTTTTATAAAAAAAAAAAAAAAATGTCAAACCGACTGAATAAAGTCTCTCTTATATCCCTTTGCTATTCGTTAATCATTACCATGTGGTTATATGGCCATAGTATCACATCGGGGCAGTAAACCAAAGGATTTCCCAGGTTTCCTTTCCTAGGATGTCAGGGCCTCGCTAGACAGCGATGCTAAATTCAGTGACTCTCGTTAGTCAGTGTAACTTAACAAATGGCATCTGTGAGAGTTGCTCATTTGACTCCCTAATTTTGCGTAGGCTACAGATAGACCAAGGCTTTTTGGAGATTATTCTAAAAACATTTGATGAAGATGGTGAATCATCGCTGCAGGAACAACAGGTAGTGGAGAGACTCATTCTGGTCCAAAATATGGTCGTTAGGGCCCTCCAGGGATCCAGGCATTAAAATGGGAAGTATTGACCTCAGCAGGGAATCAACTACATGTATTGTTTCACCAAGTGAACAGAATGCATCAGTGATTCGTATTTCCTGCAACTTCCTGAAGAGGCAACGAGAACACGCGTCTGTGTGTGTGCAGTGCGTGTGACTACCTCTTTGCGTAGCCGTTAGCGATGATGCTAATGAAAACAGTCTTCTGGTAGGTAGAAAGGCTTTCCCAAAAAACTTCCAAAGTGGACTACACTTACCTGGCAGAAAGATATCATGATTATTTGAATCAATCAAGTGGATATTTGTTTTGCAAACTCTACCATATCATGTTCACTACAAAAACATCACTAAACAGCCTCTTGCTAGGTGTGTATTTGAATTAAAGGGTAACTACATCCAAAAATTATCTGATTTTACCAGACCTCAAAAGTGGTCTTCTGATGTGGTTTAAGCATGGTTGTGGACTTAGAAAAACAACAAATTTGCATGTTATATGAAAAAGGTCAACTTTGCGAGTCAACAAAAATGAAACTTGGGCAAACTAAACCTTTAATTTATTTTTCAAGATAATGTAGGCTATTTGATTCATTTTTTGTTTCAATAAAATACAGAATTTGAAGAACAAACATTGTGACAATTGTTAACTTGCAGAAAAACAAGACTAATCTACTGTTCTTACTCTTCCTGATCATATAGACCTAGGTGATATCCAAAACTAGCAAAAACACTGAATTCATACATTCAGTCGTAAAAAAAAAGTAAAGTCGTGTCTATCTACACAATACGACAACACATTTCTCCAACCGGTAAACTCAATAAAAGTATTCAATTATTATACCAGAGGCCACCGAAGCAGAGCTCCTTCAGCAAAGCCCCGTCGGACCGGAGACGCCTGGCTGGCTATGTTTTTTTTAGTAGGCATTGCCTACGACATGAAGCCTCCAATATCACGAGCAAAGATGTCAGTCACTAAATCAGCAATAAAGGCTATCAAGGTAAGTTAGGCCAACATTAAAGCAACGCGTATGTGTGTAAACTGTATAAGGAGCACGACGGTCCTGTTATGACGAAACTAATATTGTCCAACCCATTGGGTATCTCACTGCACCCTCATACGCCATATCTTGAAATATGCAGACAGACAAATTAAAAGTTTACATTGTAATACTTCTGACAGCAGTCTTCCTAACTCTGTCCGTAACGTTTGGACTTCATAACATTTCCCAGAAAGCCTGAATTATTAAGTCATCAGTAGTTTTACACTTTAGACGAGACTCTGCCGTTGTGCTGTAGAATTTGTTTATTTTGTTTCTTGTATAATACATCCTATACATTAACTTATACTGGATTAAACATACGTTTTCGTGTTCAACATTCCCTCCATCTTATGCCAATATCAATTCTATTTAAGTCTTGGTTCCAATAGTTTATATTTTTTCTAAGAGCTTGTCAGTTGGATAGGCTTTTTGCAAGATTTTGTATATCTTACGAGTATCTTTTTCTTGACTCAAATAGGATTCCCTCAACATTGTGCTGATGTCCAAAAGCTTCAATCATCCATGATTCAACAACCACCCACGCGCGGCTAGCCGAACACAACCACCCACGCGCGGCTAGCCGAACACAACCACCCACGCGCGGCTAGCCGAACACAACCACCCACGCGCGGCTAGCCGAACACAACCACCCACGCGCGGCTAGCCGAACACAACCACCCACGCGCGGCTAGCCGAACACAACCACCCACGCGCGGCTAGCCGAACACAACCACCCACGCGCGGCTAGCCGAACACAACCACCCACGCGCGGCTAGCCGAACACAACCACCCACGCGCGGCTAGCCGAACACAACCACCCACGCGCGGCTAGCCGAACACAACCACCCACGCGCGGCTAGCCGAACACAACCACCCACGCGCGGCTAGCCGAACACAACCACCCACGCGCGGCTAACCGAACACAACCACCCACACGCGGCTAACCGAACACAACCACCCACGCGCGGCTAACCGAACACAACCACCCACGCGCGGCTAACCGAACACAACCACCCACGCGCGGCTAACCGAACACAACCACCCACGCGCGGCTAACCGAACACAACCACCCACGCGCGGCTAACCGAACACAACCACCCACGCGCGGCTAACCGAACACAACCACCCACGCGCGGCTAACCGAACACAACCACCCACGCGCGGCTAACCGAACACAACCACCCACAACTAAACTACCGATTAGTGTGTCAGTGCTAGAACAAAAACTGTGCATCGCTGACTTGGTGTAACCCCCCCCCAAAAAAAACAGCTACAGTAGTAACCTACCTTGTCATCGTGTGGACAGAGATAGAGGTTCTGGAAGGTCGGGGTGAAGTTCTTTTGGAACCTGGGTCCATAGACGTCCTTGTCCACTCCAAACTGGTGTCGGGACTGTCGGACAATGGAATCCACCACGTATAGGCCAGGAACCTTCAGCTCTGGCTTGCACTTGAGGAACAAGGCTCAGATGTTATCATCATCATCGGTATCTCTACCTTATCACTGGTCTACAAATTACAATAAGGGTCAAAACCTGAAATGTTTTATAACCATTTTATAAAAAGGATAAAAACTCTAGTTTTTATTATTTGGTTTCCAGGGCTAAAGCCTTCCGATTGGCAAACCCAACGAGCGTGCTGGCAAAAAATACATTAAAAAAAGCAGCAATAGTACCGTTTGTCCATCTTGAGATGCCGTAGCCAGTACACTTCTTCAAAAAAGTCAGAATTAACCCAAGACACCTCAAAATATATGTAATTGGTTTACTTTTTTTTGCAGAGATCTTAGTCACAAGGTTTTTACATCCAACCAGGATGTTTTGTGCAGTATTTCAAGTGAATAAATTTGAATGAAAAATGTCTCTCATTGAATGACAAAAACACAATTTTAGAATCCCTACAAATCACTGATGAAGGGACGTAAGAGTTCGGCTTCCCTATAACGTCAGGCTTGCCGAGAGCGAGAGAGAGAGCGAGACAGAGAAAAATGTGTGCACGAACAGCCGAAATATTAACTTCGTCAAAGACTAAAACAAATAAAAACGTCACAAAATATGCACAAACTGCTCCGGATAGGCAACATGCTATAGGCATTGTCTGAAAGCAAAGCGACCCACTCTTGATAATAGTTCCATGGTTGTTTTTCCCCATGGCTTACCTTCTTGATGAACTTCTCCACAATCTGGACTACATGCTTGTATAGCTGAGAGGCAAGATGAAATGTGTCATGTTGTGAAATTAGACATGGTCACATTTTAGCATGAGAAAAATATCTCCACTCGTATTTTATTTTCAAATGAGACACTCAACTTATCAGATAACAGGACAGTGCTCCTTCTACAGTATACACAGTTTACACATATACATGTTACTCTGTTGGCCTAACTTACCTTGATAGCCTTTATTGCTGATTTAGTGACTGACATCATCTTTGCTCGTGATATTGGAGGCTTCATGTCAATCATGGCGAATAACTATAGTTAGAGGAAACAAATAATACCTTTAGTTAGCACCTGAACGAGGTCATATCATCCAAAACTCACATTTGTGTTTTATATTATAATCACTGTTACACCAAAGTTTAGAGAGTAAGGGTAGACAGATAATCATTGGAAAAACAAACAAACACTGGATACATCTACAATTAACACATGGTGTATATACAGGCAAATGGCAAACATACACAACGTGGGGAATGATGAGAAGTGATGCTGCCCATGTTTTGAATTATGCTAAATAAAGTAACAGTTGACGGGGATATAAATGGCTAGTGTAGTCATCTACAAGAGGAAAACAGCTAGCTACCACACAACACTTTAGTTATATTAACGAAGTTTATTTTAGACAAATAACTTTGTACATAAAAACAACTGGGAAACTAACGTTACCAATCTTGTAATTACATAACCCGAGTTGCATTTCCTTTTAAACAAAACCACCACCTAGCAGCTAGTTAGCTACTGTAACCAACTAGTTAGTTAACTCAATGAGGAACCATTGGTTTATGTACTAATACAGGCCGACACAGTCAACCCAACAAAACAATAATCTGGCCGTGCAATGCAGTTCACATTATCAGCTGTTTCTGTCATGGTCTGTGCATTAATTATGGGAGACCAGTAATAACAATCAAAGACTAATGATCCATCTTAGGTTAACAAACATAATAAAAAAGTTCGCCATCTAGCATGATAGCTTTTAGCTAGCTACCGTTAGCTGCGTAGCCATGTTGGAGTTGTTGATTAGAAAGGTCACAAGCGGGTAGCATCTAACCTACGTTTGATTTGCTATTAAATTAATATATTGTCCTTCTGGTGGGCTAGATCATTTTAGTAACATGGCAAACAGTTGGCTCAATTGGGACATCTTTGGCCAGATAACTAGCTAACTACATCGACATTTGGTTAGCCAGTAGAGATATATCTGCCTCTGGGTGAGCTAGCTAAGATAGCAATGTAGTTAGCTAACCGAAAAAAAACGACTGATATAAAAACAGCTTCATATTTTACCTCCAAGTTGAAAGCGTTGACGGAATCCATACTTTACTTATTTGTTGATGTGCCGATCAATTATCCTTACAAGTGAGTAATGCGTGGTGATTTAGCTAGCTAGCTGTGTTTATATAGTCGTAGCAAACATCAGCTCTCGTTGCTAACCCGTGTCTCCGCTTGTCGATAACAGGTATGACCAAAACAAAGATTTGGAGAACTAACCCAAGATAGAGCCGGTCGTTTCCAACGGGAGCCAATGGCAGAGCCAAGCAAGGATGTGGGCAGAGCCATTCACAAGCTAGTGGAGATCCTATTGGAGCGTTCTAGCATATATTTGCATATTTCCGTTAGGGAACGCCTAATTCATGAAGTGCGCGTGTGCAATAACTCAATTCGCCCCTGCACTCTTAATTTAATTAAACGCCATTTTTTTTTAGAAACTTTAGCAAAGGGTAAAGTCTACAACACGCAGTCCACTCTGTTATATATCTTCCTTTTTGAAACAGAAAACTGTATGGAGATCAAATGTTTCATCGATGAGAAAATTAGCAGATTTTCGGGCATAAATACATTTCGCTCCATCTCCCACTGGGCTTCCGCTCATCACCATATTTGGTAGTGAGTGGAAAAGCTTACCGGATGCTTCACATTTATACATCCGATGAAATATCTGGTGCATTGTTCTATCTGTGGCCAAAACGTTTACGAGGGAAAAACACATTGGAACGCATACCCAATTTCTCGCGAGAGACCAGAAGAGGCCAGGGCAGGATTGCTGCAAAGACAGATGTGAATCAGAACAATATTCAAGAGTTTATCACAAATTGAGAATGGTGATGATAATTTATAGTAACTCAATTATACTAATCATAAAGATCTATGTGGGCAGATCAAGGGCAGCTGACAACAACACAAGAAAGCTGTACAAAGGAAATTAGAAAATTATGTGACACATCAACTACTGTACATTGTATTTCTATGACCCACCCATATTTTTACTTTTTATGAAAAATTGAGATCTATACATAAGTGCCTTGTTTTTTTAAAAGTTGTTTTATCATGATCTCGGTTTGAGAGAGAGACAGGGCGGGAGAGAGAAAGAAAGAGAGAGACAGTCCGAGAAACAGGGCGAGAGAAAGAGACAGGGAAGGAGAGAAGGCAGGAGAGAGAGAGAGCAACAGGGCAGGAGAGAGAGAGAGACAGGGCAGGAGAGAGAGAGCGACAGGGCAGGAGAGAGAGAGAGAGAGAGACAGGGCAGGAGAGAGAGACAGGGAAGGAGAGAAGGCAGGAGAGAGAGAGCAACAGGGCAGGAGAGAGACAGAAAGGGGGAGAGGGAGAGCACAATAAATCTGAGAGAGGAAAAGGCATTCCTACACGACTGATCATGAGAATGATAAACTCCACTAACTCCTCACAGGATTCATGGAGATACGAGTGGGAATATTACTACGATTACCTAGACCCAATACCAGTGGACGAGCGCAAACTGAAATATAACAAGTGTGAGTATGGGCTTCCTTTACCATCACCTCCCTGTATCCCAAATGGCACCCTACTCCCTATATAGTGCACTATATACGTCAAAAGTAGTGCACTATATAGGGAATAGGGTGCCAGCCCTGGTCTAAAGTAGTGCACTATGTAGGGAATAGGATGCCAGCCCTGGTCTAAAATAGTGCACTATATAGGGAATAGGGTGCCAGCCCTGGTCTAAAGTAGTGCACTATATAGGGAATAGGATGCCAGCCCTGGTCTAAAGTAGTGCACTATATAGGGAATAGGATGCCAGCCCTGGTCTAAAGTAGTGTACTATATAGGGAATAGGATGCCAGCCCTGGTCTAAAGTAGTGTACTATATAGGGAATAGGATGCCTTTTGGAACAAAGACTTGCAGCGATACTAAGATTGTCCCTCTTTTCCTTCTATCAGACTTGATAGTGATCGTATTCTGGATCAGTCTGGCTGCTTTTGTGGGATTCCTGTTTGCCATTTTGACTTTCATGTCCCGTTCAGTCAGTCTACCCAAGTAAGTCGCTCCTTTCAGTCTCATACAGCCTGAATACAATGTATTTCAGGTCATGTTTTACAGACGGATGAGTATTTATGAGGCATTGAATCTGAAAGGCGGATAAAATATAAATTGTTAGGACTCGCTGATGAGGAAAAACAAAAAAAGAGTTTCCCCCTTGCATCTGTTTAATGCAAATGTATTGTATTGTTTTCTCATAGTTCCAAAACGGCCAAGAAATCGTGGAGGAACCCTAGATCCAATTCTGCTTGATGGAGAAAACGTGATCTGTTTTCGGCTTGATCCCCAAACCCCTCTGAAAGACTCACACACACGTTGGGAGCACAAGGCAGCCAGTGCAGAGCCCAAAGAGCCATTTTTTAGGGGTTAAGTGCCTCAATTAAGGACACACTGCCAGGATATGGCATTTGGACCACCACTGCTGTGATCTGATGGAGCATTTCTCAACTCTACAGAACTATTATGAACCATCTGTGTGGAACGTCGACTTCCTGCAATGTAATGGCCTGGTTACAAAGTGGGATTTCCCATATTTCTATTCAAATACAAGACGACACCAAAATAGTTTTACAACATTTTATTAAAAGAGTGAAGTGAATGTTTTGAACAACAACAACAAAAAAATGAAATTAATGATTTTACATACAAAACGCACAACTTCTTCTAGAAAATGTAGATGCAAAATAACAGAGGCTTCCATTTTATGACTAAACACCGTTTTCAAACGTGTACAAGTATGCACACTGTATTCTGACTTGAGATTCTCAGAAAATTTCCTCTCTCACTAGACGTAAATGGATGATTTGCTCAAAAGTCGTGAGTCGTGCACACTTAACTCAACTCTGACTCTACTGTATGGAACTGTTCTCTGTTACACACACACACACACACAGACAGACACACAGACACACACACACACACACACAGAGTGTAGCAAACATTAGGAACACCTTCCTAACATAGAGCTTCTTTAATCTGTCTCCTCCCCTTCATCTCCACTGATTTGAAGTGGATTTAACAAGTGACATCAATAAGGGATCATATCTTTCACCTGGTCAGTCTATGTCATGGGAAGAGCAGGTGTTCTTAATGTTTTGTACACTCAGAGTAGTTCACTACTTTTTGACCAGAGACCACGGGCCCTGGTTAAGAAATAGCATACTCAATAGGGTGTAATGTGGGCCACAGCTATTTAACCCCCTATGGTGCAACAGTAGACTGCAGTCCTGAGAGGAGGTCGCTACAGATGGTTCTGAGGGCTGTGTGTGTCTGGGAACGTCGTTTGGACTTCTTCTTCTGGTCCTTGGTTCCTACAGAGCCCTGGATCTCATTCGCCAGTCTGACATGGTTCAGGAACAGCTCTGGGCTCTTCGCGCCGCTCCACATCTCATGGATGTACAGAGACAGCAACATCAGACCTTCTGAAGGAGGAGATCAAGATAAACAACAACAACAACAACAACGTGTCATTTCCTTCCATTTCCAAGCAACACAATAGTTTCAATGTAAATCTATTTTTCCAGGAATTTGTAGCTATATCTGATGTTATTTTTTACAAATCACTGCAATCTCCCCTGTTACGATACAACAAATATTGAAGATAAAGTTCATCTGAATCGGTCATCTCTTCTTACCCTTCGTGGTCTGGTCATCACACGTTGTTCCTAGGGAGCATGCTGTGAGCACGGCCCTGTGCAGGTCACTCTCCGTGCAGCCTCTGGACTCCAGGAGCTGGATCATAATGTTGGTGAACAGCTGGACGTGTTCTACCCTGGAAGAGATCTGGGCCTGGGGCTGGGGCTGGGTCTGGGTCTGGGGCTGGGTCTGGGCCTGGGGCTCACAGGCCTGGTGATATAGACGGAGCAGGTCCACTCTCACAGCAGGGTCAGCCAGCACCAAGTCCACTATGAATCTATGAGACAGGACAGTCTTCTGGAACCAGCGAAGGAAGTGGACTGTCCTTTTGTCCTCGTAGGTGGAGGCTCCCTCTACCAAGGAGTTCAGGAACCACCTGGTGAGAAGATGGGCTGTGGTGTTAGCCAGGGGGGTGGAGGTGGGAGTATGGGGGTCGGAGGTGGGAGTATGGGGGTCAGGGGAGGGAGGTGGGCTGGCGGGAGAAGAGGGGGGACAGGCAAGAGAGACAGGCTCCCAGTGGGTAAAGATATTCCTGAGGTGAGGAATACACTTGTCCAACAGAGTCTTCTCCTCCTCTCGTCTCTCCACCTCTCCTTCCTCCTCCTGTTCCTTTGGTCGGGAGTGAGAACGGGCCTGGGCCTGGGCCTGGACAGAGGAGCTTCTCCCTCGGCCTTTCTCCCTGCCCGACCCTGAGGACGTACAGAAACACAAACAGACAATGTTGATTCTGCTGTCATAGACGAGGACGAGGGGTGAATAATGCCAAGCTGAAACCAATGCCAGTACAGAGATTTGTCAAGGCAAGGTTCATACACATTTTTGACAGGTGGAATTTCATGACTTTTCCATGACCAACAATTGGTGGCGTCTCTACGTACATAGGGCGCCCTCTGTAATTATTGGGACAGTGACACATTTGTTGTTTTGGCTCTGTACTGCAGCACTTTGGTGAGAGGTTAGCATGTATTGGGGGTATGATATTAAATGCTAACCTCCCCTGTTATTGTAATGGTGAGAGGTTAGCATGTCTTGGGGATATGATATAAAATGCTAACCTCCCCTGTTATTGTAATGGTGAGAGGTTAGCATGTCTTGGGGATATGATATAAAATGCTAACCTCCCCTGTTATTGTAATGGTGAGAGGTTAGCATGTCTTGGGGGTATGAAATAAAATGCTAACCTCCCCTGTTATTGTAATGGTGAGAGGTTAGCATGTCTTGGGGGTATGATATAAAATGCTAACCTCTCCTGTTATTGTAATGGTGAGAGGTTAGCATGTCTTGGGGGTATGATATAAAATGCTAACCTCTCCTGTTATTGTAATGGTGAGAGGTTAGCATGTCTTGGGGATATGATATAAAATGCTAACCTCCCCTGTTATTGTAATGGTGAGAGGTTAGCATGTCTTGGGGGTATGATATAAAATGCTAACCTCCCCTGTTATTGTAATGATGAGAGGTTAGCATGTCTTGGGGGTATGATATAAAATGCTAACCTCCCCTGTTATTGTAATGGTGAGAGGTTAGCATGTCTTGGGGGTATGATATAAAATGCTAACCTCCCCTGTTATTGTAATGGTGAGAGGTTAGCATGTCTTGGGGGTATGATATAAAATGCTAACCTCCCCTGTTATTGTAATGGTGAGAGGTTAGCATGTCTTGGGGGTATGATATAAAATGCTAACCTCCCCTGTTATTGTAATGGTGAGAGGTTAGCATGTCTTGGGGATATGATATAAAATGCTAACCTCCCCTGTTATTGTAATGGTGAGAGGTTAGCATGTCTTGGGGGTATGATATAAAATGCTAACCTCTCCTGTTATTGTAATGGTGAGAGGTTAGCATGTCTTGGGGATATGATATAAAATGCTAACCTCCCCTGTTATTGTAATGGTGAGAGGTTAGCATGTCTTGGGGATATGATATAAAATGCTAACCTCCCCTGTTATTGTAATGGTGAGAGGTTAGCATGTCTTGGGGATATGATATAAAATGCTAACCTCCCCTGTTATTGTAATGATGAGAGGTTAGCATGTCTTGGGGGTATGATATAAAATGCTAACCTCCCCTGTTATTGTAATGGTGAGAGGTTAGCATGTCTTGGGGGTATGATATAAAATGCTAACCTCCCCTGTTATTGTAATGGTGAGAGGTTAGCATGTATTGGGGGTATGATATTAAATGCTAACCTCCCCTGTTATTGTAATGATGAGATGTTAGCATGTATTGGGGGTATGATATTAAATGCTAACCTCCCCTGTTATTGTAATGATGAGAGGTTAGCATGTATTGGGGGTATGATATAAAATGCTAACCTCCCCTGTTATTGTAATGGTGAGAGGTTAGCATGTCTTGGGGGTATGATATCAAATGCTAACCTCCCCTGTTATTGTAATGGTGAGAGGTTAGCATGTCTTGGGGGTATGAAATTTGTGCGTCTAACTTTCTCACTCATTTTATAATTTCAAGTCCAAAGTGCTGGAGTACAGAGCCAAAACAACAGAAAATGGGTCACTGTCCCAATAATTACAGGGGGGGGACACTGTATAGAAAAGTCAGTGTAATGTGGTATCAACACAGGGAGGCTGCTCTCTGATCCCATGTACCATCTCCTGTCATTGAGCAAGGCACTAAACCCCCACATAGTAGAATACCTGTTAGACTACTGTATAAAACACACATGATCAGCCCTCAGCCTGGAGAGCTGCTAATACCTGTTAAACTACTATATAAAACACACAGCCCTCAGCCTGGAGAGCTGCAAATACCTGTTAGACTACTGTATAAAACACACATGATCAGCCCTCAGCCTGGAGAGCTGCTAATACCTGTTAGACTACTATATAAAACACACAGCCCTCAGCCTGGAGAGCTGCTAATACCTGTTAAACTACTATATAAAACACACAGCCCTCAGCCTGGAGAGCTGCTAATACCTGTTAGACTACTGTATAAAACACACATGGCCAGCCCTCAGCCTGGAGAGCTGCTAATACCTGTTAGACTACTGTATAAAACACACATGGCCAGCCCTCAGCCTGGAGAGCTGCTAATACCTGTTAGACTACTGTATAAAACACACGCGGTCAGCCTGGAGAGCTGCTGGGTGTGCAGGCATTCGATCCAGACCTGCTCAAACGGAGGCAGTTTATCAAGGTCTGGTTGTGGTTTTTGTTAGAGGGGGAATAAAAATGAAACCTGACCACCCATGAGCTCTCCTGGAGGATGGTTGACAACCCATTAGCTCTCCTGGAGGATGGTTGACCACCCATTAGATCTCTCCTGGAGGATGGTTGACCATCCATTAGATCTCCTGGAGGATGGTTGACCACCCATTAGATCTCCTGGAGGATGGTTGACTACCCATTAGCTCTCCTGGAGGATGGTTGACCACCCATTAGATCTCTCCTGGAGGATGGTTGACCACCCATTAGATCTCCTGGAGGATGGTTGACCACCCATTAGCTCTCTCCTGGAGGATGGTTGACCACCCATTAGATCTCCTGGAGGATGGTTGACCACCCATTAGCTCTCTCCTGGAGGATGGTTGACCACCCATTAGATCTCTCCTGGAGGATGGTTGACCACCCATTAGATCTCCTGGAGGATGGTTGACTACCCATTAGATCTCCTGGAGGATGGTTGACCACCTATTAGATCTCCTGGAGGATGGTTGACCACCCATTAGATCTCTCCTGGAGGATGGTTGACCCCCCATGAGATCTCCTGGAGGATGGTTGACCACCCATTAGATCTCTCCTGGAGGATGGTTGACCACCCATTAGATCTCTCCTGGAGGATGGTTGACCACCCATTAGATATCCTGGAGGATGGTTGACCACCCATTAGATCTCCCCAGAGAGAGAAGCCACATCATGAGGTGTTTTTAATACACTACAGCTCCTAAACATTTTGTCAAAGCAGGTAATTCAGAGAGAGAAGCCACATCATGAGGCAGCAGAGATTCTAGCAGTAGCATGACATATCCAGTAATCGCTCACCCAGCAGCTCCTTGACTTTGTGTTTCTCCGCCACAGTCTGCAGCTGGCTGAGGAGCGGTGCATTGTGGGTCAGCGTGCTCCAGCGGTGGAGGAGGGCGAGGGCGTCTTGGGAGGAAAGAGCCTGGGGTCGTAAGGTCAGCCAGCCAGCCTCCCCGTGGACCCCCAGAGCTGTTCCACAATGTTGCAGGATGGAGCTCAGAGTCTGGAGATACAGGCTCAGCTGACCTGCCTTCACCAGTCTGGAGAAGAGAAGAGGGGTTGTGAGAGGAGGAGAGGTAACAGAGCTGTTCCACAATGTTGCAGGATGGAGCTCAGAGTCTGGAGATACAGGCTCAGCTGACCTGCCTTCACCAGCCTGGAGAAGAGAAGAGGGGTTGTGAGAGGAGGAGAGGTAACAGAGCTGTTCCACAATGTTGCAGGATGGAGCTCAGAGTCTGGAGATACAGGCTCAGCTGACCTGCCTTCACCAGCCTGGAGAAGAGAAGAGGGGTTGTGAGAGGAGGAGAGGTAACAGAGCTGTTCCACAATGTTGCAGGATGGAGCTCAGAGTCTGGAGATACAGGCTCAGCTGACCTGCCTTCACCAGCCTGGAGAAGAGAAGAGGGGTTGTGAGAGGAGGAGAGGTAACAGAGCTGTTCCACAATGTTGCAGGATGGAGCTCAGAGTCTGGAGATACAGGCTCAGCTGACCTGCCTTCACCAGCCTGGAGAAGAGAAGAGGGGTTGTGAGAGGAGGAGAGGTAACAGAGCTGTTCCACAATGTTGCAGGATGGAGCTCAGAGTCTGGAGATACAGGCTCAGCTGACCTGCCTTCACCAGCCTGGAGAAGAGAAGAGGGGTTGTGAGAGGAGGAGAGGTAACAGAGCTGTTCCACAATGTTGCAGGATGGAGCTCAGAGTCTGGAGATACAGGCTCAGCTGACCTGCCTTCACCAGCCCGGAGAAGAGAAGAGGGGTTGTGAGAGGAGGAGAGGTAACAGAGCTGTTCCACAATGTTGCAGGATGGAGCTCAGAGTCTGGAGATACAGGCTCAGCTGACCTGCCTTCACCAGCCTGGAGAAGAGAAGAGGGGTTGTGAGAGGAGGAGAGGTAACAGAGCTGTTCCACAATGTTGCAGGACGGAGCTCAGAGTCTGGAGATACAGGCTCAGCTGACCTGCCTTCACCAGCCTGGAGAAGAGAAGAGGGGTTGTGAGAGGAGGAGAGGTAACAGAGCTGTTCCACAATGTTGCAGGATGGAGCTCAGAGTCTGGAGATACAGGCTCAGCTGACCTGCCTTCACCAGCCTGGAGAAGAGAAGAGGGGTTGTGAGAGGAGGAGAGGTAACAGAGCTGTTCCACAATGTTGCAGGATGGAGCTCAGAGTCTGGAGATACAGGCTCAGCTGACCTGCCTTCACCAGTCTGAAGAAGAGAAGAGGGGTTGTGAGAGGAGGAGAGGTAACAGAGCTGTTCCACAATGTTGCAGGATGGAGCTCAGAGTCTGGAGATACAGGCTCAGCTGACCTGCCTTCACCAGCCTGGAGAAGAGAAGAGGGGTTGTGAGAGGAGGAGAGGTAACAGAGCTGTTCCACAATGTTGCAGGATGGAGCTCAGAGTCTGGAGATACAGGCTCAGCTGACCTGCCTTCACCAGCCTGGAGAAGAGAAGAGGGGTTGTGAGAGGAGGAGAGGTAACAGAGCTGTTCCACAATGTTGCAGGATGGAGCTCAGAGTCTGGAGATACAGGCTCAGCTGACCTGCCTTCACCAGCCTGGAGAAGAGAAGAGGGGTTGTGAGAGGAGGAGAGGTAACAGTGCTGTCCCACGATGCTGCAGTCAGGAGCTCAGCGCTAGAGACTCAGCTGACCTGCCTTCAGCAGTCTGGAGAAGAGAAGAGGGGTTGTGAGAGGAGGAGAAGTAACAGAGCTGTCCCATGATGCAGCAGTCTGGAGAGCCGTATAGGAACGGCGTTGGAATGGATAGCTATCGTTTTATGTGCTCTTCTGTGTGTTTTGTTTTACTCATCTTAAATGTAGACCACTATTTACCAAGAGAGTTTATCATCTATATTCTTGTAGCGGTCTATTTACCACCATAAACTGATGTTGGCACTAAGACCAGACTCAACCAGCTGTATAAGGCCATAAGCAAACAAGAAAATGCTCAACCAGAACCGGCGCCCCTAGTGGCCGGTGTTTGTAATGCAGGGAAACTGAAATCCGATTTACCTCATTTCTACCAGCACGTCACCTGTCACCTGTGCAACAAAACTCTTAAAATCACCTTTACTCCACACATAGAAACACGTGTAAAGCTCGCTCGCCCTCCATTTGGCAAATCTGACCATAACTCTATCCTCCTGATTCCTTCTTACCAGTAAAAACTCAAACAGGAAGTAGCAGCTCAATAAAGAAGGAGAGCGCAACACTAATCTGGACTCTTATAAGAAATCGCGCTACATCCTCCAACGAGCCATCAAACAGGTAAAGCGTCAATACAGGACTAAGATTCGATTCCGACAACGCTGGCTATGACGCTTGTCGGATGTGGCAGGGCGCGTAAACTATCACGGAAGGGAAATTCAGTCGCTGCCAAGTGACACAAACCTACCAGTCGAGCTAAATGCCTTCTATGCTCGCCTCGAACCATGCATGAGAACACCAGCTGTTCCAGACGACTGTGTGATGAAGCTCTCCATAGCCAATATGGAGAAAGGCCTTTTAAAACAGGTTAACATTCACAAGGTCTCAAGGCCAAACAGATTACCAGGACGTCCACTCAGAGCATGCGCTGACCAGCTGGCAAGTGTCTTCACTGACATTTTCAACTCCATTCATAGAGGTGTTACCATTATCTCACAACCAGGGTGGGGGGAAATGAACTTGTTGGTCCACCAGCCACGTGGCAGGTAAATAAATGTAAAAAATTCAAATCTACCAGCCAAAATATTTTTCCCGCCATTTTTACAACAAAAATCACACATAACAGATGAGCATGCTTAGTAATGTTTCTAAAACAAGGAATGTAATTACTATTAAGAAGTAATGTGGTATATCGCTCAATTCTATTTCCTTTTTTGTGACCCAAGTCCTTTAACCAATGCATGTTCAAGTAAATAATTTAGATACAATAGTAAAAAGTAAAAACCGATAAACAGAGTCATACGGATTATTTATATATTATTATTATTTGTTCAGGGCTCTGACGCATAATTGTATAACAAGGAGTACATCCATTGATATAATGTAGGAGCACAATGGAATTATTTGAGTGTTTTAACGATGAGAAATAACTAAAAGTTGATGAATGAAAAGTTTTCAAACAGTTCCGTGCTCAATCAAACACAATTTACCACAAAATAGTTTAGTCATGAGGTGAGACAAAAAATGTTCTGCTGTCCCTTTAAGGGGCAGGCCCATTACCGTGGTAATAATGTTCTGCTGCCCCTTTAAGGGGCAGGCCCATTACCGTGGTAATAATGTTCTGTTGTCCCTTTAAGGGGCGGGCCCATTACCGTGGTAATAATGTTCTGCTGCCCCATTAAGGGGCGGGCCATTACCGTGGTAATAATGTTCTGCTGTCCCTTTAAGGGGCGGGCCCATTACCGTGGTAATAATGTTCTGCTGCCCCATTAAGGGACGGGCCCATTACCGTGGTAATAATGTTCTGCTGTCCCTTTAAGGGGCGGGCCCATTACCGTGGTAATAATGTTCTGCTGCCCCATTAAGGGACGGGCCCATTACCGTGGTAATAATGTTCTGCTGCCCCATTAAGGGGCGTGCCCATTACCGTGGTAATAATGTTCTGCTGTCCCTTTAAGGGACGGGCCCATTACCGTGGTAATAATGTTCTGCTGTCCCTTTAAGGGACGGGCCCATTACCGTGGTAATAATGTTCCGCTGCCCCTTTAAGGGACGGGCCCATTACCGTGGTAATAATGTTCTGCTGTCCCTTTAAGGGGCGGGCCCATTACCGTGGTAATAATGTTCTGCTGCCCCATTAAGGGGCGGCCCATTACCGTGGTAATAATGTTCTGCTGCCCCTTTAAGGGGCGGGCCCATTACCGTGGTAATAATGTTCCGCTGCCCCTTTAAGGGACGGGCCCATTACCGTGGTAATAATGTTCTGCTGTCCCTTTAAGGGGCGGGCCCATTACCGTGGTAATAATGTTCCGCTGCCCCTTTAAGGGACGGGCCCATTACCGTGGTAATAATGTTCTGCTGTCCCTTTAAGGGGCGGGCCCATTACCGTGGTAATAATGTTCCGCTGCCCCTTTAAGGGACGGGCCCATTACCGTGGTAATAATGTTCTGCTGTCCCATTAACCTCTTAGAGCTCTAGGGGCGCTATTTCATTTTTGGATAAAAAACGTTCCCGTTTTAAGCGCGATATTTTGTCACGAAAAGATGCTCGACTATGCATATTCTTGACAGTTTTGGAAAGAAAACACTCTGAAGTTTCAGAATCTGCAAAGATTTTGTCTGTAAGTGCCCCAGAACTCATTCTACAGGCGAAACCAAGATGATGCATCACCCAGGAATTAGCAGAATTTCTGAAGCTCTGTTTTCCATTCTCTCCTTATATGGCTGTGATTGCGCAACGAATGAGCCTACACTTTCTGTCGTTCGCCCAAGGTCTTAGCAGCATTGTGACGTATTTGTAGGCATATCATTGGAAGATTGGCCATAAGAGACTACATTTTCCAGAGGTCCGCCCGGTGTCCTTTGTCTAAATTTGTGCGTAATCTTCAGGTGCAGGCATTTTCTCCTGGGATTCAGGAGAGAAACCATGTTTCCAAGAACGATGTATCAATGAAGAGATATGTGAAAAACACCTTGAGGATTGATTCTAAACAACGTCTGCCATGTTTTCAGTCGATATTATGGAGTTAATTTGGAGAAAAGTTTGCGTTTTGAGGACTGAATTTATGGATTTTTTTTGGTAGCCAAATGTGATGTATAAAACGGAGCTATTTCTAATACACAAGGAATCTTTTTGGAAAAACTGAGCATCTGCTATCTAACTGAGAGTATCCTCATTGAAAACATCAGAAGTTCTTCAAAGGTAAATGATTTTATTTGAAGGCTTTTATGTTTTTGTTAATGTTGCGTGCTGGATGCTAACGCTAATGCTAACGCTAAATGCTAACGCGAAATGCTAACTCTAGCTAGCTACTTTTACACAAATGATTGTTTTCCTATGGTTGAGAAGCATATTTTGAAAATCTGAGATGACAGTGTTGTTTACAAAAGGCTAAGCTTGAGAGATGGCATATTTATTTCATTTCATTTGCGATTTTCATAAATAGTTAACGTTGTGTTATGCTAATGAGCTTGCTGATAGATTTACACAATCCTGGATACAGGGGTTTTTTCATAGCTAAACGTGACGCAGAAAACGGAGCGATTTGTCCTAAACAAATAATCTTTCAGGAAAAACTGAACATTTGCTATCTGAGAGTCTCCTCAATGAAAACATCTGAAGTTCTTCAAAGGTAAATGATTTTTTTGAATGCTTTTCTGTTTTTTTGTGTAAATGTTGCCAGCTGAATGCTAATGCTAAATGCTACGTTAGCCATCAATACTGTTACACAAATGATTGTTTTGCAATGGTTGAGAAGCATATTTTGAAAATCTGAGATGACAGTGTTGTTAACAAAAGGCTAAGCTTGAGAGCTAGCATATTTATTTCATTTGATTTGCGATTTTCATGAATAGTTAACGTTGCGTTATGGTAATGAGCTTGAGTCTGTATTCACGAACCCGGATCCGGGATGGGGAGATCAGAAAGGTTAAGGGACGGGCCCATTACCGTGGTAATAATGTTCTGCTGCCCCTTTAAGGGGCGGGCCCATTACCGTGGTAATAATGTTCCGCTGCCCCTTTAAGGGACGGGCCCATTACCGTGGTAATAATGTTCTGCTGCCCCTTTAAGGGGCGGGCCCATTACCGTGGTAATAATGTTCCGCTGCCCCTTTAAGGGACGGGCCCATTACCGTGGTAATAATGTTCTGCTGTCCCTTTAAGGGACGGGCCCATTACCGTGGTAATAATGTTCCGCTGCCCCTTTAAGGGACGGGCCCATTACCGTGGTAAAGACACTCAGTGTCTGTCAGAGATCATCTCCATGTCTGCGCTACCAGTAGACAGTTGCAGCAAACGCAAACGTATATTGCAAAACAACTAGGTATGTGAACAAAACGATGTAACTAGCCAAGAAACAACAAGACAAAAAGTCACACTTTGGTAGCCGTTCAGGTCAAGTCAACCAACTTCTACATTTGGGCTTTTCGATTGGGGGAATTAAAAAAAAAAAGTGTTCCCAAATGCTGTATGACCGACCAAATAGACATCCTTAGCCGGCAATCCTTTTTTGCCTTTACCTCCCTTATCTCACCTCATTTGCTCACATCGTATATAGACTTGTTTATACTGTATTATTGACTGTATGTTTGTTTTACTCCGTGTGTAACTCTGTGTCGTTGTATTGTGTCGAACTGCTTTGCTTTATCTTGGCCAGGTCGCAATTGTAAATGAGAACTTGTTCTCAACTTGCTTACCTGGTTAAATAAAGGTGTTCTCAACTTGCCTACCTGGTTAAATGAAATAAATAAATAAATTAAATAAATGCCAAAATATACCCCCATTTGGCAGGTGGCGGGTGTTGACTTTCCACCCTACTCACAACGGTGTCTTTTAACTAGATTTTGCTTTACTAAGAAGACCCTCATAATGTAGTTAAGGAGTCCTCTACCTCAGATGTCTGATGATGGTGGTGGCCACACACAGGAACTGGCTGATGAGGGGTAGAGGGAGAACCTTCGGAGTGCTGTGTCCCTGGGGTTTGTCCTCCTTGGCCGTGGAGGAAGAGGATGAGGAGGCTCCCTCACCACGGGTCTCCTTCTGGCCCAGGTTGGTGAACCACAGCACATGGAGCAGCTCCACCACAGCACTCAGCAGACCCTGGTCTACATGTCTGGAGGAGAGAAGAGGGGTTTTTATTCTACAGCAGTCCTGGTACTATTTTAACTCTGTTTGATTCTTCTCTAATGACGCCCCCCCCCCCCCCCCCCCCCCCCCAGAGCACACTGACCACCCCCCCCCCCCAGAGCACACTGACCACCACCACCCTCCCCAGAGCACACTGATCACCACCACCCTCCCCAGACCACACTGACCACCACCACCCTCCCCAGAGCACACTGACCACCACCCCCCCCCTAGAGTACACTGACCACCACCCTGACCCCCACCCCCGGAGCACACTAATGTGCGATTCTAAATAAATAAATTCACATCAGAACCAGCATGTCTGGCTAGATGATTTAAATAGTAAAAGACGAAATCCAGACAGTATATCTCACCTCTTCTCCAGCAGCTGCAGAATCCAGGTGAGGAGCCCGTGACCCTTGGTCAGGTTGTAGGCTGCTTTGGTCACACGACCAGCCTGGTGCAGGACTCTCACTATCAGAGTCTGGTAGAGAACGTCACACACAGGAGGAGAGACAACGGTCATGAACATCAACATATACTTTATTGAAATACTTGTGTATTTAAACATGGGGGTAATCAGTATATGTCCAAAACATAAAGTGTTGGACATATAAACGTAAATTAATATGTGCCCATTGATTCAGAAGACGCTAACTTGTAAATGCCTCGTGAGTTTAGTTCAACTGTCCTACCAATCAGAACCCAAAATATCAGCTTGTTTTACTCCGATGTTGGTAAACAAAGTAAATGTAAACATAGCCTCATAACATGGTTGAAACTATCATTTTTATATCAGGGATGGTCAGTCCTTTGCATCCTTGGCTCTGTCTATGAATTTGAGAGTGGTCACATTTCTCCAGCCCTATCTATCCCTCTTAGCTTTTTACCCAAACGGGCAGGTTTTTAACCAAAACAGGGGGCGGGGAGTTAGCTTTGTTATTGTTTCTGCTGCTAATTTTGCATTCCAACCAAGGTACATGAACAGAGATGCAAACTGAAAATGACCCCCCCCCCCAAAACAAATTCTATACTTAGTGGGAAATGGTTCATTCTTAAGAAATAAACAAAGCAGCAATTGTGAGGTAGTGCTAGTTCTGGTTTGTTTGTTTGTTTGTTTGTTTGTTTGTTTGTGTGTGTGTGTGTGTGTGTCAGCGTTTCCGTTAGCTGGTAATAGCCGGCTTTTGGCCGTAAGAATGTTTTAAAAGCCGATAGATAAAATTGGCACCGGCTAATTGCCTGGGTGAAGAAAACAAAAAATACTATGGAGTAATAATGCTTTTTATTCATTACATTTGACTGGTCGTGCTGGTCAGTCTAGGGGTTAATTTGCATAGCCTAGAGGAATTAAATTAGCATGTGTATATTTGTAATATATATAATGTATCACACACTCACAGAATACAGATAGAGCCTTACCATAAAGACATATACCATTGAAACCAGTAGTCTATTGTTTTATAAAGACATATACCATTGAAACCAGTAGTCTATTGTTTTATAAAATACATATACCATTGAAACCAGTAGTCTATTGTTTTATAAAGACATATACCATTGAAACCAGTAGTCTATTGTTTTCTAAAGACATTTACCATTGAAACCAGTAGTCTATTGTTTTATAAAGACATATACCATTGAAACCAGTAGTCTATTATTTTCTAAAGACATATACCATTGAAACCAGTAGTCTATTGTTTTCTAAAGACATATACCATTGAAACCAGTAGTCTATTGTTTTATAAAAGACATATACCATTGAAACCAGTAGTCTATTGTTTTATAAAAGACATATACCATTGAAACCAGTAGTCTATTGTTTTATAAAAGACATATACAATTGAAACCAGTAGTCTATTGTTTTATAAAAGACATATACCATTGAAACCAGTAGTCTATTGTTTTATAAAATACATATACCATTGAAACCAGTAGTCTATTGTTTTATAAAAGACATATACCATTGAAACCAGTAGTCTATTGTTTTATAAAAGACATATACCATTGAAACCAGTAGTCTATTATTTTATAAAAGACATATACCATTGAAACCAGTAGTCTATTGTTTTATAAAAGACATATACCATTGAAACCAGTAGTCTATTGTTTTATAAAAGACATATACAATTGAAACCAGTAGTCTATTGTTTTATAAAAGACATATACCATTGAAACCAGTAGTCTATTGTTTTATAAAAGACATATACCATTGAAACCAGTAGTCTATTGTTTTATAAAAGACATATACCATTGAAACCAGTAGTCTATTGTTTTATAAAAGACATATACCATTGAAACCAGTAGTCTATTGTTTTATAAAAGACATATACCATTGAAACCAGTAGTCTATTGTTTTATAAAAGACATATACCATTGAAACCAGTAGTCTATTTCTCTCATGTTCTACTGGTTTTTTAACTTACTTTCATTGTCTGGTAGCCGACTTGATTTGTACGCATTGCTGTGCTTATAATGTTAAGAAATAGTTCATTAGCATTTTAAGCTAAACGTTCTGAGCCGCTTTGGTCAGCTGTGAGTCTTTCTGGGTAAATCTCTAAGAGTTTTCCACACCTGGATTGTGGGACATAAGCGCATTATTCTTTTCAAAAATTCTTCAAGCTCTGTCAAATTGGTTTTGCCATAGATTTTCAAGTAGATTACAAGCATACCCATAACATGATGCAGCCACCACTATGCATGTAAACATGGAGAGTGGTACTCAGTAATGTATTGGATTTGCCCCTAAACATAACACCTTGTATTCAGGAACTAAATCTAAATTGCTCTGCCACATGTTTTGCAGTATTACTTTAATTCCTTGTTGGAATATATTTATTCTGTACAGGCTTCCTTCTTTTCATCCTGGCATTTAGGTTAGCATTATGGAGTAACTACAATGTTGTTGATCAATCCTCAGTCTTCTCCTATCACAGTCATCAAACTCCGTAACTGTTTTAAAGTCGACATTTGCCTCATGTTGAAATCCCTGAGCGGTTTCCTTCCTCTCCGGCAACTGAGTTAGGAAGGACGTCTGTATCTTTGTAGTGACTGGGTGTATTGATACACCATCCAAAGTGTAGGTGCCCTTCTTTGCGAGGTATTGCAAAACCTCCCTGGTCTTTGTGGTTGAATCTATATTTGAAATTCACTGTTCAACTGAGGGACCTTACAAATAATTGTATGTGTGGGGGTACAGAGATGAGGTAGTCATTTAAAAAACATTATGTTAAACACTATTACTGCACACAGAGTAAGTCCATGAAGCTTATTACGTGACTTTTAAAACAAATCTTTACTCCTGAACTTTAGGCTTGCCATAACAAAAGGTGTTGAATACTTACTGACTCAAAGACATCAGCTTTTCATTAAAATTTAAAAAAAACAAACATAATTCCACTTTGATATTATGTGGTACTGTGTGTAGCTCAGTAACAACAAATCTACATTGAATCCATTTTAAATTCAGTCTGTAACAAATAAATGTGGAAAACGTCAAGGGGGTGGGAACACTTTCTGAAGGCTCTGTGAAATCAAAATCAAATTTTATTTGCCGAATACAATTTCACCTTACAGTGAAATGCTTACTTTACAAGCCCCTTAAGCAACAACGCAGTTTTGGCACGGTTGGTTTACAGCCAATTAAAAAAATGGCAGCCATCTCTCATTTTAACATGCATTCAACAGTCTATTTTGGCTAACAGTGATGGAGTTATATTATTAGCATAAATCATGACTAATCCAATCAAATCATCACTTTAGGAATAGTGACGATTTGATTGGATTAGTCATGATTTATGCTAATAATATAACTAGTAGTCTATCTTACATGAGTCTGTAAATGTGATGACGCATGGGAATGCTTCATTATAAAAGGTTCATTTTAAAATGTTGAAAACGTACTTCCCCAAACTAGAAACTGACACGCTGCCTATGAAATTGGCTGGTGATTTTGCTGTTTGTTACTGGTCTTGTTGGCTGAGGAAAAGTACACGTGGATATTTATTGTCACATATTCAACGTGCAAAATAAGGAAACACGTTGTTGGGTCCTCGACTTACATGTTCTGTGTAAGATGAATTACCACAATGTAAAAAAGGTGATTTCTGTCATTCTGAGCACCGTGGGTGGACGCCCCTAATCAGGCCCCTAATCAGGTTACACACCCAATGCATGCTGGGAAAAACATCAGGTACATTTATTAAAAATGTCAGGTAAATTAAAATGCTGCTGGTCAACTGTGGACAACCCTGGCGCGTGTGTGTGTGGTTGTACCTGAGTGTGTTGGTCACAGAGTGGGCTGCAGCCTGGCGTGTGTGTGTGTGTGTGTGTGTGTGGTTGTGTTGGTACCTGAGTGTGCTGTTCACAGAGTGGGCTGCAGCCTGGCGTGTGTGTGTGTGTGTGTGTGTGTGTGTGTGTGTGTATGTGTGTGTGTGTGTGTGTGTGGTTGTACTTGAGTGTGTTGGTCACAGAGTGGGCTGCAGCCTGGCGTGTGTGTGTGTGTGTGTGTGTGTGTGTGTGTGTGTGGTTGTACCTGAGTGTGCTGGTCACAGAGTGGGCTGCAGCAGAATCCAAGCAGTGTCTGAAAGATCCCCTGTTGGTCCAGCAGATCATAACACTGTCTGTCTTTCAGGCCCTCCTCTAGGACAGACAGAATCCACTCCCTCTCCATTTTGTGCTGAGAGGAGAGACAACATCATATCACGGGACGAGTCACCTCCATACTGATAACATCCACTGGGCTAAACACACAGCATCCAAGTTTAATAACGGGACAAACACCAATCCAATTTGACAGAGTAGTTTCTCAGACAACTATTTCATTCATCAAAGGACAACCTATTAGAATACTGTCAGTTACATAGGACAACCTATTAGAATACTGTCAGTTACATAGGACTAAAGGACAACCTATTAGAATACTGTCAGTTACATAGGACAACCTATTAGAATACTGTCAGTTACATAGGACTAAATGACAACCTATTAGAATACTGTCAGTTACATAGGACTAAAGGACAACCTATTAGAATACTGTCAGTTACATAGGACTAAAGGACAACCTATTAGAATACTGTCAGTTACATAGGACTAAAGGACAACCTATTAGAATACTGTCAGTTACATAGGACTAAAGGACAACCTATTAGAATACTGTCAGTTACATAGGACTAAAGGACAACCTATTAGAATACTGTCAGTTACATAGGACTAAAGGACAACCTATTAGAATACTGTCAGTTACATAGGACAACCTATTAGAATACTGTCAGTTACATAGGACTAAAGGACAACCTATTAGAATACTGTCAGTTACATAGGACTAAAGGACAACCTATTAGAATACTGTCAGTTACATAGGACAACCTATTAGAATACTGTCAGTTACATAGGACTAAAGGACAACCTATTAGAATACTGTCAGTTACATAGGACTAAAGGACAACCTATTAGAATACTGTCAGTTACATAGGACTAAAGGACAACCTATTAGAATACTGTCAGTTACATAGGACTAAAGGACAACCTATTAGAATACTGTCAGTTACATAGGACTAAAGGACAACCTATTAGAATACTGTCAGTTACATAGGACTAAAGGACAACCTATTAGAATACTGTCAGTTACATAGGACTAAATGACAACCTATTAGAATACTGTCAGTTACATAGGACAACCTATTAGAATACTGTCAGTTACATAGGACTAAAGGACAACCTATTAGAATACTGTCAGTTACATAGGACTAAAGGACAACCTATTAGAATACTGTCAGTTACATAGGACTAAAGGACAACCTATTAGAATACTGTCAGTTACATAGGACAACCTATTAGAATACTGTCAGTTACATAGGACTAAAGGACAACCTATTAGAATACTGTCAGTTACATAGGACTAAAGGACAACCTATTAGAATACTGTCAGTTACATAGGACAACCTATTAGAATACTGTCAGTTACATAGGACTAAAGAACAACCTATTAGAATACTGTCAGTTACATAGGACAACCTATTAGAATACTGTCAGTTACATAGGACAACCTATTAGAATACTGTCAGTTACATAGGACTAAAGGACAACCTATTAGAATACTGTCAGTTACATAGGACTAAAGGACAACCTATTAGAATACTGTCAGTTACATAGGACAACCTATTAGAATACTGTCAGTTACATAGGACTAAAGGACAACCTATTAGAATACTGTCAGTTACATAGGACAACCTATTAGAATACTGCCAGTTACATAGGACTAAAGGACAACCTATTAGAATACTGTCAGTTACATAGGACTAAAGGACAACCTATTAGAATACTGTCAGTTACATAGGACTAAAGGACAACCTATTAGAATACTGTCAGTTACATAGGACTAAAGGACAACCTATTAGAATACTGTCAGTTACATAGGACTAAATGACAACCTATTAGAATACTGTCAGTTACATAGGACAACCTATTAGAATACTGTCAGTTACATAGGACAACCTATTAGAATACTGTCAGTTACATAGGACAACCTATTAGAATACTGTCAGTTACATAGGACTAAAGGACAACCTATTAGAATACTGTCAGTTACATAGGACAACCTATTAGAATACTGTCAGGGTTAAAGTAATACCTCAAGTAAGACTAACACTATACTACTGTAACACTATACTACTGTAATACTGTACTACTGTAATACTATACTACTATACTACTGTAATTCTATACTACTGTAATACTATATTACTGTAATACTATACTACTATATTACTGTACTACTGTAATTCTATACTACTGTAATACTATACTACTATCCTACTGTAATTCTATACTACTGTAATACCTCCATGTCACAGCTGTAGAACAGTTTGAAGAACTCTGGAACCCTTCTGAAGTCCAGACACTGATGGGAGAGCAGGAACCGGTTCACCACCACGTACATGTGCTCCTCTGGTTTCAGCATCTGCCGGGCCACCTTAGTGATGTACGTGGTCAGTACGAAGGGCATCCTGAGGTTCTGCTGTCTGATCCCATTCTTTACCATGTCCAGCAGGTACAGCAGCTGGGGGGGGGGGGGGGGGGGGCACACAGAGAGAGACCTGGTTAAAACGCAACATTACCACTCATGTACAAGGCCATGTCTGTGTCTGAAATGACTGTCTTTTCCCTATATACACTGAGTGTACAAAACATTAGGAACACCTCTTTCCATGACACAGACTGACCAGGTGAATCCAGGTGAAAGATATGATCCCTTATTGATGTCCCCTGTTAAATCCACTTCAATCAGTGTAGATGAAGGGGAGGAGACAGGTGGTTAAAGAAGGATTTTTAAGCCTTGAGACAATTGAGACATGGATACATCTCACCATCTCTCTCACATGAGATGAACTGCAAATGATGAGAGACCAGTGTGTGTGTGCGTGTGTGTGCGTGTTCGTGCGTACGTGTGTTATTTGCGTGTACATGTGTGTGTGTGTGTGTGTGTACCTGTCTCTTCTCTCTGAAGCGAGCAGCCTCCAGATGATGGTGGTATGAAGCCAGGACCTGATAGGCCGCTGCCCTCAGCTTGGGGTCGTAACTACTCAGGGACACCATCGTCACACCAAGGCCGTGACTCGACACAAACTTCAGACAGTCGATCACAGACTCTGTCACAGGACAGGAAGGACAGGAAGTTTGGTTTAGCAAGAAGGCTGTGCAGTAACAACACCATTGGTTCAACGTCACAGCGTATATTTAGAGGTCCCATAATCTGGGATTTATTGATTAATAAAAAATAAAAAAAATAAAAGTGGTTTCACAAACAATATTGCCGCTAAATAAGCGAGGAACATGTTTTTAGTCTGGCCTACTGGCAGACTAGTGGTTAGAGTGTAGAGGCGGCAGGGTAGCCTAGTGGTTAGAGCGTTGGACTAGTAACCGGAAGGTTGCAAGTTCGAATCCCCGAGCTGACAAGGTAAACAGGCAGTTAACCCACTGTTCCTAGGCCATCATTGTAAATAAGAATTTGTTCTTAACTGACTTGTCTAGTTAAATAAAAGGTCAAATAAAAAAAACTTCAATGTTCTTTAGTATTATTTTTGATAAATGTATTTTTAAATGGGTAAATTCACCAACTGTGTCAAATGTCTCAGAAAAGTGTGTTATTTAAAAATGCTTGGATGTTTAAAACGCTTGGATGTTCAGGTTCATTGGTAGTAGTCACCTGGCTGAAGCATGGCGCTGAAGAGAGGCAGGAGGAAACAAGGGTCGTACACACTCCCAAGATCCTTCACTTCCTCATCTTTGAAAATCAGCTCTTTACCCTCCTGTTGAAGGAAAGATGAGTGGAGTGTCATATCATATAGACATCTTATCGTTACACCACATGAACAGGGCCAAGAGTTTTCCCAGAATACATCAAACAGGAAGCAATCTGGGGACTAGTTAGTCTAGTTATAGTCTAGTTAAAAAGGTCCAGAGTCCTTTCTTTGGCAGGTCACACATTCAGGAAATACTCCAGTATCTAAACATGATGTGTGTGTGCGTGTTACCTGTAGGATGATCCTGCGTTGCAGGGGGAAGTGAGTGATGGTGTTGATCATGGTGTCAGGGCTGAGCAGAGCCAGCAGGTCCTCAGAGCTGGGTTGCTGCCACAAGGAAACGCCCAGGCTTCTCCGGGCCTTATGGTGCTCCACCGCCGCTGGGCCCCATAGCATGCACCTGCAGGTCACACACACACACACACACACACACCAGTGTATTAGCGCAGACGAGCAAACACACACAACTTATTGAGATGAAAGATAATAAAAATGAATAAACTTACTGAAAGTCTACCAGACTGATGCCGTTTCGTTCGTACTCCTGCAGCAGCAGTAACAGATTCTGATCTGCACAGAAAAGACGTGTCAGCCGACTGTAGAACAGAAGACATTTAAAAGCACACAGAAGGAACAGCTCTGTTACCTGTAGTACTGAGAGTAGCGCCGTACCCTCCCAGTAGGACTACGAAGTGGCTGCTGCTACAGACAGCAGGACTTCTCTTCACTAGGCTGAGCAGGAGAGAGACCAGGGCCTCTGGAAGAGAGAGCAGACAGAGAACTGTGTGTTAACTAGTGTACAGTGTGTTACATACAGTGTGTTACATAGTGTACAGTGTGTTGCATAGTGTTCAGTGTGTTACATAGTGTACAGTGTGTTACATAGTGTACAGTGTGTTACATAGTGTACAGTGTGTTACATAGTGTACAGTGTGTTACATAGTGTACAGTGTGTTACATAGTGTACAGTGTGTTACATAGTGTTCAGTGTGTTGCATAGTGTACAGTGTGTTGCATAGTGTACAGTGTGTTACATAGTGTACAGTGTGTTACATAGTGTACAGTGTGTTACATAGTGTTCAGTGTGTTGCATAGTGTACAGTGTGTTGCATAGTGTACAGTGTGTTGCATAGTGTACAGTGTGTTGCATAGTGTACAGTGTGTTACATAGTGTACAGTGTGTTACATAGTGTTCAGTGTGTTACATAGTGTTCAGTGTGTTGCATAGTGTACAGTGTGTTACATAGTGTACAGTGTGTTGCATAGTGTACAGTGTGTTACATAGTGTACAGTGTGTTACATAGTGTACAGTGTGTTACATAGTGTACAGTGTGTTACATAGTGTACAGTGTGTTACATAGTGTACAGTGTGTTACATAGTGTACAGTGTGTTACATAGTGTTCAGTGTGTTACATAGTGTACAGTGTGTTACATAGTGTACAGTGTGTTACATAGTGTACAGTGTGTTGCATAGTGTACAGTGTGTTACATAGTGTACAGTGTGTTACATAGTGTTCAGTGTGTTACATAGTGTACAGTGTGTTACATAGTGTACAGTGTGTTACATAGTGTACAGTGTGTTACATAGTGTACAGTGTGTTACATAGTGTTCAGTGTGTTACATAGTGTACAGTGTGTTACATACAGTGTGTTACATAGTGTTCAGTGTGTTACATAGTGTACAGTGTGTTACATACAGTGTGTTACATAGTGTACAGTGTGTTACATAGTGTTCAGTGTGTTACATAGTGTACAGTGTGTTACATAGTGTACAGTGTGTTACATAGTGTACAGTGTGTTACATAGTGTTCAGTGTGTTACATAGTGTACAGTGTGTTACATAGTGTACAGTGTGTTACATAGTGTTCAGTGTGTTGCATAGTGTACAGTGTGTTACATAGTGTACAGTGTGTTACATAGTGTACAGTGTGTTACATAGTGTACAGTGTGTTACATAGTGTACAGTGTGTTACATAGTGTACAGTGTGTTACATAGTGTTCAGTGTGTTGCATAGTGTACAGTGTGTTACATAGTGTACAGTGTGTTACATAGTGTACAGTGTGTTGCATAGTGTACAGTGTGTTACATAGTGTTCAGTGTGTTACATAGTGTTTAGTGTGTTGCATAGTGTACAGTGTGTTACATAGTGTACAGTGTGTTGCATAGTGTACAGTGTGTTACATAGTGTTCAGTGTGTTACATAGTGTACAGTGTGTTACATAGTGTACAGTGTGTTACATAGTGTTCAGTGTGTTACATAGTGTTCAGTGTGTTGCATAGTGTACAGTGTGTTGCATAGTGTACAGTGTGTTACATAGTGTACAGTGTGTTACATAGTGTACAGTGTGTTACATAGTGTACAGTGTGTTACATAGTGTTCAGTGTGTTACATAGTGTTCAGTGTGTTGCATAGTGTACAGTGTGTTGCATAGTGTACAGTGTGTTACATAGTGTACAGTGTGTTACATACATTACATAAACCTGACCATTATAGTTGTATCGGTATGGATCTGGAAGTGAACGGAGATAACCGGTGCTGGGCAAACCCCCTCCCACTAAGGTCCTGTTCTGTACCTTTAACCTGTGTGTTCCCACTAAGGTCCTCCTCGTCTCCCAGCATGATGGGTAGGAACAGGGAGTGGCTGGAGGCCATCATGTGGATGGTAGGTAGAGGAACCAGGTCTTTAGGTCCTTCACTACCTCCATACATCAGATCCAACATCTTGTTTAGGGTGCTCAGGAAGTTAGGGTCTCTGTAGCGACACCTGGGAAGGAAAAGATTCTCCATAAACACTAGACATGAATATGTCAAGAGGAAAATACATCTCAGACTAACCTGGAGAAATAAAAGGTTAGATAAATCACATGACCCCTGACAGACCCCCCCCTGACAGACCCCCCACTGACAGAACCCCCCCCCGCCCCCCCAACAGACGACCCTGACAGACCCCCCCTGACAGACCCCCCCTGACGACAGATCCCCCCTGACAGACCCGACAGACCCCCCCCCCCCTGACAGACCCAACAGACCCCCCCCCCCCCCCGACAGACCCGACAGACCCCCCCTGACAGACCCCCCCCCCCCCCGACAGACGACCCTGACAGACCCCCCCCCCAACGACAGACCCGACAGACCCCCCCTGACAGACCCCCCCCCCCCCCCCGACAGACGACCCTGACAGACCCCCCCCCAACGACAGACCCCCCCCCTCGACAGACCCCCCCCTGACAGACATGATATACATGTATATTCAACAGAAGAGTCTGAATAAAGGAGCTTACTTCAGTCCAGCCTTGACAAAGCTGTTCCATTCTGCTGCTGTGATGTCTTCTGGAAAAGTCTGAGGGGGGGGGAAAAAATATATAAAAAAGTTTGTTTCTGAGTTACCAATGTAAGTCCCGCGTGGCTCAGTTGGTAGAGCATGGCACTTGTAACGCGAAAGGTTGTGGGTTTGATTCCCACAAGGGGACCAGTACGAAAAACACATGTACTCACTACTGTAAGTCGCTCTGGATAAGACATATCATATAAGTTGACATATCAACTGAAAACATCTCATGACCTCTGGTCAACAGTAGCGCATTTATATAAGAAATAGAGAGTCATTTGTGATGCGGACAACAGGTGATATAGACTGTGGACCCACCAGCAGTTCAGTCAGTCTATTCAGTATGCTGTCCTCCTGTGCGAGTGGTGCCGTGTTCTGGTCTCTGTTGTGACCGTAGGAAGAGCTCAGCCACCGGAGGGCAGCAGAGAGCACCGAAGTCCTCCACAACTCTAGCTCCTCGGGACAGACAGACAGCAAAGCACTGATGGGGTCCACCAGCTGCCATCTGAAGGGAGGGACAGAGAGAGAAATACACCTTGTTGATACTGTAACAGACCCCCCCTGACAGACCCGACAGACCCCCCCTGACAGACGTGGTAGATGTGTGTTTAACTGAAACAGGCTGATTTCCTAATAAATGGCACCGGAGGGGATGACCCCCGTTGTCTATAACTTATTTTATACATAAATGTTGCCGCTACCGTGTCTCTTAAGACCAAAAAGAGCTTCTCACCTCAAACGAAGATGACATTTTCAACCTCTCCCTGACCGAGTCTGTAATAAATACATGACAGACCATCACAGAGTCCCTGAGCCCAAGGAAGCCAAGGTGACCTGCCTAAATGACTACCGCCATGTCGGTAGCCATGAAGAGCTTTGAAAGGCTGGTCATGGCTCACATCAACACCATAATCCCGGAAACCGAAGACCCACTTCAATTTACATACCGCCCCAACAGATCCACAGACGACGCAATCTCAAACTGCCCTTTCCCACCTGGACAAAAGGAACACCTATGTGAGAATGCTGTTCATTGACTACAGCTCAGCGTTCAACACCATAGTGTCCTCAAAGCTCATCACTAAGCTAAGGACCCTGGGACTAAACCACTCTCTCTGCAACTGGATCCTGGACTTCATGACGAGTCGCCCCCAGGTGGTGAGGGTAGGCAACAACACATCTGCCACGCTGATCCGAGGGATGGTGCCCCTCAGGGGTGGGTGCTCAGTCCCCTCCTGTACTCCCTGTTCACCCATGGCTGCGTGGCCAAACACGACTCCGAAACCATCATTAAGTTTGCTGACGACACTACCTGATCACCGACAACGACAAGACAGCCTATAGGGAGGAGGTCTGATCCCCGCTTGGTAAGGAAACTGCTCGGCCTCCGACTGCAAGGCACTACAGAGGGTAGAGTGAACGGTCCAGTACATCACTGGGGCCAAGCTTCCTGCCATCCAGGACCTCTATACCAGGCTGTGTCAGAGGAAGGCCCCAAAAAATGTCAATAAATTGTCAAAGACTCCAGTCATAAACTGTTCTCTCTGCTACCGCACGGCAAGCGGTACCGGAGCACCAAGTCTAGGACCAAAAGGCTCCTTAACAGCTTCTACCCCCCAAGCCATCAGACTGCTGAACAGCTTCTACCCCCAAGCCAGACTGCTGAACAGCTTCTACCCCCAAGCCATCAGACTGCTGAACAGCTTCTAACCCCAAGCCAGACTGCTGAACAGCTTCTACCCCCAAGCCATCAGACTGCTGAACAGCTTCTAACCCCAAGCCAGACTGCTGAACAGCTTCTAACCCCAAGCCAGACTGCTGAACAGCTTCTAACCCCAAGCCAGACTGCTGAACAGCTTCTAACCCCAAGCCAGAAGACTGCTGAACAATTAATTAAATGTCCACCCGGACTATTTACATTGACCGCCCCCTTCGTTTTTTACACTGCTGCTACTCACTGTTTATTATCTATGTATAGTCACTTCACCCCTACCTACATTAACATATTACCTCAATTACCTGGACTAACCTGTACCCCCTGCATATAGTCTCATTACTAACCTGTACCCCTGTATATAGTCTCATTACTAACCTGTACCCCTGTATATAGTCTCATTACTAACCTGTACCCCTGTATATAGTCTCATTACTAACCTGTACCCCCTGTATATAGTCTCATTACTAACCTGTACCCCCTGTATATAGTCTCATTACTAACATGTACCCCTGTTTTTAGTCTCATTACTAACATGTACCCCTGTATATAGTCTCATTACTAACCTGTACCCCTGTATATAGTCTCATTACTAACCTGTACCCCTGTATATAGTCTCATTACTAACCTGTACCCCTGTATATAGTCTCATTACTAACCTGTACCCCTGTTTATAGTCTCATTACTAACCTGTACCCCTGTATATAGTCTCATTACTAACCTGTACCCCTGTTTTTAGTCTCATTACTAACATGTACCCCCTGCACATTGACTCTGTACCGGTACCCCCTGTATATAGCCTCCACATTGACTCTGTACCGTAATACCCTGTATATAGCCTCCACATTGACTCTGTACCGTAATACCCTGTATATAGCCTCCACATTGACTCTGTACCGTAACACCCTGTATATAGCCTCCACATTGACTCTGTACCGGTACCCCCTGTATATAGCCTCCACATTGACTCTGTACCGTAATACCCTGTATATAGCCTCCACATTGACTCTGTACCGTAATACCCTGTATATAGCCTCCACATTGACTCTGTACCGTAATACCCTGTATATAGCCTCCACATTGACTCTGTACCGTAACACCCTGTATATAGGCTCCACATTGACTCTGTACCGTAATACCCTGTATATAGCCTCCACATTGACTCTGTACCGGTACCCCCTGTATATAGCCTCCACATTGACTCTGTACCGTAATACCCTGTATATAGCCTTCACGTTGACTCTGTACCGGTACCCCCTGTATATAGCCTCCACATTGACTCTGTACCGTAATACCCTGTATATAGCCTCCACATTGACTCTGTACCGTAATACCCTGTATATAGCCTCCACATTGACTCTGTACCGTAATACCCTGTATATAGCCTCCACATTGACTCTGTACCGTAATACCCTGTATATAGCCTCCACATTGACTCTGTACCGTAATACCCTGTATATAGCCTCCACATTGACACTGTACCGTAATACCCTGTATATAGCCTCCACATTGACTCTGTACCGTAATACCCTGTATATAGCCTCCACATTGACTCTGTACCGGTACCCCCTGTATATAGCCTCCACATTGACTCTGTACCGTAATACCCTGTATATAGCCTCCACATTGACACTGTACCGTAATACTCTGTATATAGCCTCCTCATTGACTCTGTACCGTAATACCCTGTATATAGCCTCCACATTGTCATTTTATTGTTTCTCTTACATTTTTTACTTTGGTTAATTAGTAAATTTTTTTGTATTGTTGGTTAAGGTCTTGTAAGTAAACATTTCAAAGTAAGGTCTACTACACCTGTAGAATTCGGCTGTGTTTTATTGAGGTAATACCTGTACAGACATATTACCTCTCAAAGCCGTCTAGTTTCTGCAGGGCAGCAGGCAGGGAGGCGATGAGCTCTCTGATGTCCTTGACCTTAGCTGTCAGTCTAACCAGACTAGACAGAGCCTCCACAACCTCCACAGCCCCCAGGGCCTCCCCTGTCTCCTGCCCCAGCACAGAGAGGCTCAGCCTGGGGAACAGGGCCTTCTTCAGGGCCTTCAGCACCGCTGTCTGAACTGTGGGACAACATGAGCATGTCAAACAACATGGTGACTGTGATAGTTAAGAACCAAAACATGCACTTTCACTTCTTAAGTCAAGCATTAAATGTAAATGAGAGACTAACTAAGTGGAAGTTAGGATTCAGACCCACCTGACAGACCCCCACTGACAGACCCGACTGACCCCCCCCTGACAGACTCCCCCTGACAGACCCCCCCGACAGACCCCCCCTGACAGACCCGACAGACCCCCCCTCCTGACAGACCCCCCCTGACAGACCCGACAGACCCCCCCCTGAAAGACCCCCCTGACAGACCCGACAAACCCCCCCCGAAAGACCCCCCGCTGACAGACACCGACAGACCCCCCCCTGACAGACACACCCCCCCCCCCCCGACAGCTGCCAGTCTAACATAAATACGGTAACAATGAGTTTGACACAGCAGACGAGACCACAACCACCTACCTTCTTTAGGCCTGGCGGGGTCCTTTCTGGCTGCAGTCCGCAGGTAACTGTTGACCAGCGGTAGAAATGTCTCCGTCTGGTCTGCCAGTTTCTCCAGGTGCTGCGGCTTCAGGCACCACACCTCGAAGCAGAGCCTGTGAGCAGAGCAGTTCTGCAGCAGAGCTACCCCGAGGGCCTGGGTGGTTGCAGTGAGAGGCCCCCGGAGACACTGGAGCAGGATGTCAGTATGGAGGAGTTTAGCGTTGCCTGGCTGGGTCCTCAGGGCCTGCAGGAGGAAGGTCTCCAGAGACGGGCTGGAGCAGGAGAGGAGCAGGGTGGCCAGGCCTTGGAGGTGAGCCTGGGAGAGGAGGAGGACAGGGGAGCCTGATGAAGAGGCGTCGGAGGAGGAGGTGGTCTCAGTGAGGACCTGTAGAGCTGTGCGTCCGTAGACACTGAGCTCCGCTGCTCTGGAGCTCTTCTCTCTGTCCTCCTCTCCCTCCCCGTCACCCTCCCCCAGGGTGATGAGGGTCTCCTTGGGGAGGAGGAGAAGGGAAGAGACCAGCTCCTGGAGGAGAGGGGGTTCCATGTAGGCATGCAAGGCCATGAAGGCTCTCACAGGCCGGGACTCCTTGTCGGTCTCCCTCCTCTCCCCAGTCTCCCCCAGCTCTCTGAGCAGAGCCCTTGATACAGCCTCTAGGTAGGGGGAGAGGAGATGGAGGGAGTTCAGGGGTCGAAGGACGGAGGCAGAGGACTGTAATAGACCCAGGATGCAGTCAGACAGTTGAGCACACAGCAGCTTCAGCCTGACGGGGTTGAGGGAGGTAGGAGGGACAGAGGACAACTCCAGAGACAGGAACCACTGCTCGATACACGGGTGCTTCAGGATGGAACTCAGCACTGACAACACCACCTACACACGCACACACACACACACACACACAGGTCAGGGAAAAGGATACAGTATATCACATCACCAGAACAAAAAGTCAACGGGAAATATCCCAAATCCACCAGGGATAAGTTATTGAGCTACAGTAAACAAAGAAGAACAAGGCTACAACTCTATTTGTCACGAAGACTCCCTGACGAAGGACACGGAGTCTTGGTCCTCCTTTCTTTTTGGTATGGTACGAAGACTCCCTGACGAAGGACACGGAGTCTTGGTCCTCCTTTCTTTTTGGTATGGTACGAAGACTCCCTGACGAAGGACACGGAGTCTTGGTCCTCCTTTCTTTTTGGTATGGTACGAAGACTCCCTGACGAAGGCCACGGAGTCTTGGTCCTCCTTTCTTTTTGATATGGTACGAAGACTCCCTGACGAAGGCCACCGAGTCTTGGTCCTCCTTTCTTTTTGGTATGGTACGAAGACTCCCTGACGAAGGCCACGGAGTCTTGGTCCTCCTTTCTTTTTGGTATGGTACGAAGAGTTGGGATTCTGACTACTATATATCTGGTATACTACCTCGGGTAAAAGGGCTACTGGTACCTACCAGGCTGTGGTCGTCCTCTGTTTCAGAAGACGGGTTGACCTCCAGGAAGAGCTCTGATCCATTCAGGAGGTCCACAGCTTTGGGTTCTGCTGCCTTGGCTGGATCTACTACAGTGGCTGTGTCCTGGTCCATAGCTATTGGCTCCGTCTCCGCCGCCACCTTGGGATCCACAGTCATGGTTTCTGCTGTCTCCGCTGCCTTCTGAGTAGCGACCATGGGCTCAGTCTCTCCTTCGACCATGGGCTCAGTCTCTCCTTCGACAATGGGTTCTGCCTCGGTTTCCTCAGTTGGTTCCTGTGGGCTCTGAAGCCTCAACACCAGCCCCTGGAGAACTCCCATTAGGACATTGAGCTCCAGCAGCCCTGTGTCTATAGACAACTGTGGAGAGAAAGGAGACAACGTGTTAGGAGAGGTGGAGAGACAGGAGACAACGTGTTAGGAGAGGTGGAGAGACAGGAGACAACGTGTTAGGAGAGGTGGAGAGACAGGAGACAACGTGTTAGGAGAGGTGGAGAGACAGGAGACAACGTGTTAGGAGAGGTGGAGAGACAGGAGACAACGTGTTAGGAGAGGTGGAGAGACAGGAGACAACGTGTTAGGAGAGGTGGAGAGACAGGAGACAACGTGTTAGGAGAGGTGGAGAGACAGGAGACAACGTGTTAGGAGAGGTGGAGAGAGAGGAGACAACGTGTTAGGAGAGGTGGAGAGAGAGGAGACAACGTGTTAGGAGAGGTGGAGAGACAGGAGACAACGTGTTAGGAGAGGTGGAGAGACAGGAGACAACGTGTTAGTAGAGGTGGAGACAGGAGACAACGTGTTAGTAGAGGTGGAGAGACAGAAGACAACGTGTTAGGAGAGGTGGAGAGACAGGAGACAACGTGTTAGGAGAGGTGGAGAGACAGGAGACAACGTGTTAGGAGAGGTGGAGAGACAGGAGACAACGTGTTAGGAGAGGTGGAGAGACAGGAGACAACGTGTTAGGAGAGGTGGAGAGACAGGAGACAACGTGTTAGGAGAGGTGGAGAGACAGGAGACAACGTGTTAGGAGAGGTGGAGAGACAGGAGACAACGTGTTAGGAGAGGTGGAGAGACAGGAGACAACGTGTTAGGAGAGGTGGAGAGACAGGAGACAACGTGTTAGGAGAGAGAGGAGACAACGTGTTAGGAGAGGTGGAGAGACAGGAGACAACGTGTTAGGAGAGGTGGAGAGACAGGAGACAACGTGTTAGGAGAGGTGGAGAGACAGGAGACAACGTGTTAGGAGAGGTGGAGAGACAGGAGACAACGTGTTAGGAGAGGTGGAGAGACAGGAGACAACGTGTTAGGAGAGGTGGAGAGACAGGAGACAACGTGTTAGGAGAGGTGGAGAGACAGGAGACAACGTGTTAGGAGAGGTGGAGAGAGAGGAGACAACGTGTTAGGAGAGGTGGAGAGACAGGAGACAACGTGTTAGTAGAGGTGGAGAGACAGGAGACAACGTGTTAGGAGAGGTGGAGAGACAGGAGACAACGTGTTAGGAGAGGTGGAGAGACAGGAGACAACGTGTTAGGAGAGGTGGAGAGAGAGGAGACAACGTGTTAGGAGAGGTGGAGAGAGAGGAGACGTGTTAGGAGAGGTGGAGAGACAGGAGACAACGTGTTAGGAGAGGTGGAGAGACAGGAGACAACGTGTTAGTAGAGGTGGAGAGACAGGAGACAACGTGTTAGTAGAGGTGGAGAGACAGGAGACAACGTGTTAGGAGAGGTGGAGAGACAGGAGACAACGTGTTAGGAGAGGTGGAGAGACAGGAGACAACGTGTTAGGAGAGGTGGAGAGACAGGAGACAACGTGTTAGGAGAGGTGGAGAGACAGGAGACAACGTGTTAGGAGAGGTGGAAGGACAGGAGACAAAGTGTTAGGAGAGGTGGAGAGACAGGAGACAACGTGTTAGGAGAGGTGGAGAGACAGGAGACAACGTGTTAGGAGAGAGAGGAGACAACGTGTTAGGAGAGGTGGAGAGACAGGAGACAACGTGTTAGGAGAGGTGGAGAGACAGGAGACAACGTGTTAGGAGAGGTGGAGAGACAGGAGACAACGTGTTAGGAGAGAGAGGAGACAACGTGTTAGGAGAGGTGGAGAGAGAGGAGACACTGTGTTAGGAGAGAGAGGAGACAACGTGTTAGGAGAGGTGGAGAGACAGGAGACAACGTGTTAGGAGAGGTGGAGAGACAGGAGACAACGTGTTAGGAGAGGTGGAGAGACAGGAGACAACGTGTTAGGAGAGGTGGAGAGACAGGAGACAACGTGTTAGGAGAGGTGGAGAGAGAGGAGACACTGTGTTAGGAGAGAGAGGAGACAACGTGTTAGTAGAGGTGGAGAGACAGGAGACAACGTGTTAGGAGAGGTGGAGAGACAGGAGACAACGTGTTAGGAGAGGTGGAGAGACAGGAGACAACGTGTTAGGAGAGGTGGAGAGACAGGAGACAACGTGTTAGGAGAGGTGGAGAGACAGGAGACAACGTGTTAGGAGAGGTGGAGAGACAGGAGACAACGTGTTAGTAGAGGTGGAGAGACAGGAGACAACGTGTTAGGAGAGGTGGAGAGACAGGAGACAACGTGTTAGGAGAGGTGGAGAGACAGGAGACAACGTGTTAGGAGAGGTGGAGAGACAGGAGACAACGTGTTAGGAGAGAGAGGAGACAACGTGTTAGGAGAGGTGGAGAGACAGGAGACAACGTGTTAGGAGAGGTGGAGAGACAGGAGACAACGTGTTAGGAGAGGTGGAGAGACAGGAGACAACGTGTTAGGAGAGGTGGAGAGACAGGAGACAACGTGTTAGGAGAGGTGGAGAGACAGGAGACAACGTGTTAGGAGAGGTGGAGAGACAGGAGACAACGTGTTAGGAGAGGTGGAGAGACAGGAGACAACGTGTTAGGAGAGGTGGAGAGACAGGAGACAACGTGTTAGGAGAGGTGGAGAGACAGGAGACAACGTGTTAGTAGAGGTGGAGAGACAGGAGACAACGTGTTAGGAGAGGTGGAGAGACAGGAGACAATGTGTTAGTAGAGGTGGAGAGACAGGAGACAACGTGTTAGTAGAGGTGGAGAGAGAGGAGACAACGTGTTAGGAGAGGTGGAGAGACAGGAGACAACGTGTTAGGAGAGGTGGAGAGACAGGAGACAACGTGTTAGGAGAGGTGGAGAGAGAGGAGACAACGTGTTAGGAGAGGTGGAGAGAGAGGAGACGTGTTAGGAGAGGTGGAGAGACAGGAGACAACGTGTTAGGAGAGGTGGAGAGACAGGAGACAACGTGTTAGTAGAGGTGGAGAGACAGGAGACAACGTGTTAGTAGAGGTGGAGAGACAGGAGACAACGTGTTAGGAGAGGTGGAGAGACAGGAGACAACGTGTTAGGAGAGGTGGAGAGACAGGAGACAACGTGTTAGGAGAGGTGGAGAGACAGGAGACAACGTGTTAGGAGAGGTGGAGAGACAGGAGACAACGTGTTAGGAGAGGTGGAGAGACAGGAGACAACGTGTTAGGAGAGGTGGAAGGACAGGAGACAACGTGTTAGGAGAGGTGGAGAGACAGGAGACAACGTGTTAGGAGAGGTGGAGAGACAGGAGACAACGTGTTAGGAGAGAGAGGAGACAACGTGTTAGGAGAGGTGGAGAGACAGGAGACAACGTGTTAGGAGAGGTGGTGAGACAGGAGACAACGTGTTAGGAGAGGTGGAGAGACAGGAGACAACGTGTTAGGAGAGGTGGAGAGACAGGAGACAACGTGTTAGGAGAGGTGGAGAGACAGGAGACAACGTGTTAGGAGAGGTGGAGAGAGAGGAGACACTGTGTTAGGAGAGAGAGGAGACAACGTGTTAGGAGAGGTGGAGAGACAGGAGACAACGTGTTAGGAGAGGTGGAGAGACAGGAGACAACGTGTTAGGAGAGGTGGAGAGACAGGAGACAACGTGTTAGGAGAGGTGGAGAGACAGGAGACAACGTGTTAGGAGAGGTGGAGAGAGAGGAGACACTGTGTTAGGAGAGAGAGGAGACAACGTGTTAGTAGAGGTGGAGAGACAGGAGACAACGTGTTAGGAGAGGTGGAGAGACAGGAGACAACGTGTTAGGAGAGGTGGAGAGACAGGAGACAACGTGTTAGGAGAGGTGGAGAGACAGGAGACAACGTGTTAGGAGAGGTGGAGAGACAGGAGACAACGTGTTAGGAGAGAGAGGAGACAACGTGTTAGGAGAGGTGGAGAGACAGGAGACAACGTGTTAGGAGAGAGAGGAGACAACGTGTTAGGAGAGGTGGAGAGACAGGAGACAACGTGTTAGGAGAGGTGGAGAGACAGGAGACAACGTGTTAGGAGAGGTGGAGAGACAGGAGACAACGTGTTAGGAGAGGTGGAGAGAGAGGAGACAACGTGTTAGGAGAGGTGGAGAGAGAGGAGACAACGTGTTAGGAGAGGTGGAGAGACAGGAGACAACGTGTTAGTAGAGGTGGAGAGACAGGAGACAACGTGTTAGGAGAGGTGGAGAGACAGGAGACAACGTGTTAGGAGAGGTGGAGAGACAGGAGACAACGTGTTAGGAGAGGTGGAGAGAGAGGAGACAACGTGTTAGGAGAGGTGGAGAGAGAGGAGACGTGTTAGGAGAGGTGGAGAGACAGGAGACAACGTGTTAGGAGAGGTGGAGAGACAGGAGACAACGTGTTAGTAGAGGTGGAGAGACAGGAGACAACGTGTTAGTAGAGGTGGAGAGACAGGAGACAACGTGTTAGGAGAGGTGGAGAGACAGGAGACAACGTGTTAGGAGAGGTGGAGAGACAGGAGACAACGTGTTAGGAGAGGTGGAGAGACAGGAGACAACGTGTTAGGAGAGGTGGAGAGACAGGAGACAACGTGTTAGGAGAGGTGGAGAGACAGGAGACAACGTGTTAGGAGAGGTGGAAGGACAGGAGACAACGTGTTAGGAGAGGTGGAGAGACAGGAGACAACGTGTTAGGAGAGGTGGAGAGACAGGAGACAACGTGTTAGGAGAGGTGGAGAGACAGGAGACAACGTGTTAGGAGAGGTGGAGAGACAGGAGACAACGTGTTAGGAGAGGTGGAGAGACAGGAGACAACGTGTTAGGAGAGGTGGAGAGACAGGAGACAACGTGTTAGGAGAGAGAGGAGACAACGTGTTAGGAGAGGTGGAGAGACAGGAGACAACGTGTTAGGAGAGGTGGAGAGACAGGAGACAACGTGTTAGGAGAGGTGGAGAGACAGGAGACAACGTGTTAGGAGAGGTGGAGAGAGAGGAGACACTGTGTTAGGAGAGAGAGGAGACAACGTGTTAGTAGAGGTGGAGAGACAGGAGACAACGTGTTAGGAGAGGTGGAGAGACAGGAGACAACGTGTTAGGAGAGGTGGAGAGACAGGAGACAACGTGTTAGGAGAGGTGGAGAGACAGGAGACAACGTGTTAGGAGAGGTGGAGAGACAGGAGACAACGTGTTAGGAGAGGTGGAGAGACAGGAGACAACGTGTTAGGAGAGGTGGAGAGACAGGAGACAACGTGTTAGGAGAGGTGGAGAGAGAGGAGACAACGTGTTAGGAGAGGTGGAGAGACAGGAGACAACGTGTTAGTAGAGGTGGAGAGACAGGAGACAACGTGTTAGGAGAGGTGGAGAGACAGGAGACAACGTGTTAGGAGAGGTGGAGAGACAGGAGACAACGTGTTAGGAGAGGTGGAGAGAGAGGAGACAACGTGTTAGGAGAGGTGGAGAGAGAGGAGACGTGTTAGGAGAGGTGGAGAGACAGGAGACAACGTGTTAGGAGAGGTGGAGAGACAGGAGACAACGTGTTAGTAGAGGTGGAGAGACAGGAGACAACGTGTTAGTAGAGGTGGAGAGACAGGAGACAACGTGTTAGGAGAGGTGGAGAGACAGGAGACAACGTGTTAGGAGAGGTGGAGAGACAGGAGACAACGTGTTAGGAGAGGTGGAGAGACAGGAGACAACGTGTTAGGAGAGGTGGAGAGACAGGAGACAACGTGTTAGGAGAGGTGGAGAGACAGGAGACAACGTGTTAGGAGAGAGAGGAGACAACGTGTTAGGAGAGGTGGAGAGACAGGAGACAACGTGTTAGGAGAGGTGGAGAGACAGGAGACAACGTGTTAGGAGAGGTGGAGAGACAGGAGACAACGTGTTAGGAGAGGTGGAGAGACAGGAGACAACGTGTTAGGAGAGGTGGAGAGACAGGAGACAACGTGTTAGGAGAGGTGGAGAGACAGGAGACAACGTGTTAGGAGAGGTGGAGAGACAGGAGACAACGTGTTAGTAGAGGTGGAGAGACAGGAGACAACGTGTTAGGAGAGGTGGAGAGACAGGAGACAGGAGACAACGTGTTAGTAGAGGTGGAGAGACAGGAGACAACGTGTTAGGAGAGGTGGAGAGACAGGAGACGTGTTAGGAGAGGTGGAGAGACAGGAGACAACGTGTTAGGAGAGGTGGAGAGAGAGGAGACACTGTGTTAGGAGAGAGAGGAGACAACGTGTTAGTAGAGGTGGAGAGACAGGAGACAACGTGTTAGGAGAGGTGGAGAGACAGGAGACAACGTGTTAGTAGAGGTGGAGAGACAGGAGACAACGTGTTAGGAGAGGTGGAGAGACAGGAGACAACGTGTTAGTAGAGGTGGAGAGACAGGAGACAACGTGTTAGGAGAGGTGGAGAGACAGGAGACAACGTGTTAGGAGAGGTGGAGAGAGAGGAGACAACGTGTTAGGAGAGGTGGAGAGAGAGGAGACAACGTGTTAGGAGAGGTGGAGAGACAGGAGACAACGTGTTAGGAGAGGTGGAGAGACAGGAGACAACGTGTTAGGAGAGGTGGAGAGACAGGAGACAACGTGTTAGGAGAGGTGGAGAGACAGGAGACAACGTGTTAGGAGAGGTGGAGAGACAGGAGACAACGTGTTAGGAGAGGTGGAGAGACAGGAGACAACGTGTTATGAGCTAGTCATGGTAGATGCGGCTCGATAAAGCAGCGCTCATACAGGTTAGGTGAGTGTTTCTCCGTACCATGCTGAAGTTGTCCACAGTGGTTCTGATGTACAGCAGGATCTGCTTGGCTGCAACAGGATACTCGGCCATCTCCATAGTGACCAGACTCTTCTCCAGTCTCCGCCGGAAGGAGTCTTCTAGCAGGGCAGAGGCCCCCTGGGTGTAGGCCGTCTTCAGTAGACCAGTGAAGGTCACAGGACTAGGAGAGACATGGAAAGGGCTTTCACAGGATTGGAACTGTCGGACAGAGGAGAGACGATCGAACAGGAGGTTGGTTGTGGACACATAATAATATAATAATAATATAAGAATAACAACACTTTACCAATAACCTTATTATGAACACTTATGAACATGATAATAACAGTTATATCTGTATGACCGTGATGAGAGGGGAGGTGTTCTGACCAGAGGTTCCCGGGCCTGTTGCGGCAGCCATGTTGTGTAGTAGTGATGTAGGTGAATGATGGAGTGATGGGGGGGCCCAGGGTCTTCAGAGGAGTTCAGCTCTTTGTCGTACTGTAGAAGAGCCAGGCTGAGGGGCAGAGGGTCTCTCTGACAGTGGAGCACGTCACACAGGACTGTTGCCATGTAGTCGTATATTACACCTTAAATACACAACACAACATTATACACCCTCCCTAGAGTCAAATACACAACATTTCATTATACACCCTCCCTAGAGTCAAATACACAACATTATACACCCTCCCTAGAGTCAAATACACAACATTACATTATACACCCTCCCTAGAGTCAAATACACAACATTATACACCCTCCCTAGAGTCAAATACACAACATTACATTATACACCCTCCCTAGAGTCAAATACACAACATTATACACCTCCCTAGGGTCAAATACACAACGTTATACACCCTCCCTAGAGTCAAATACACAACATTACATTATACACCCTCCCTAGAGTCAAATACACAACATTTCATTATACACCCTCCCTAGAGTCAAATACACAACATTATACACCCTCCCTAGAGTCAAATACACAACATTACATTATACACCCTCCCTAGAGTCAAATACACAACATTATACACCTCCCTAGGGTCAAATACACAACGTTATACACCCTCCCTAGAGTCAAATACACAACATTACATTATACACCCTCCCTAGAGTCAAATACACAACATTACATTATACACCCTCCCTAGAGTCAAATACACAATATTACATTATACACCCTCCCTAGAGTCAAATACACAACATTACATTATACACCTCCCTAGAGTCAAATACACAACATTACATTATACACCCTCCCTAGAGTCAAATACACAACATTACATTATACACCTCCCTAGAGTCAAATACACAACATTATACACCCTCCCTAGAGTCAAATACACAACATTACATTATACACCTCCCTAGAGTCAAATACACAACATTACATTATACACCATCCCTAGAGTCAAATACACAACATTATACACCATCCCTAGAGTCAAATACACAACATTATACACCATCCCTAGAGTCAAATACACAACATTATACACCCTCCCTAGAGTCAAATACACAACATTATACACCCTCCCTAGAGTCAAATACACAACATTATATTATACACCCTCCCTAGAGTCAAATACACAACATTATACACCCTCCCTAGAGTCAAATACACAACATTATACACCCTCCCTAGAGTCAAATACACAACATTATATTATACACCCTCCCTAGAGTCAAATACACAACATTACATTATACACCATCCCTAGAGTCAAATACACAACATTATACACCATCCCTAGAGTCAAATACACAACATTATACACCATCCCTAGAGTCAAATACACAACATTATACACCATCCCTAGAGTCAAATACACAACATTATACACCCTCCCTAGAGTCAAATACACAACATTATATTATACACCCTCCCTAGAGTCAAATACACAACATTATACACCCTCCCTAGAGTCAAATACACAACATTATACACCCTCCCTAGAGTCAAATACACATTATACACCCTCCCTAGAGTCAAATACACAACATTATACACCCTCCCTAGAGTCAAATACACAACATTATATTATACACCCTCCCTAGAGTCAAATACACAACATTATATTATACACCCTCCCTAGAGTCAAATACACAACATTATACACCATCCCTAGAGTCAAATACACAACATTATACACCATCCCTAGAGTCAAATACACAACATTATACACCATCCCTAGAGTCAAATACACAACATTATACACCATCCCTAGAGTCAAATACACAACATTATACACCATCCCTAGAGTCAAATACACAACATTATACACCATCCCTAGAGTCAAATACACAACATTATACACCCTCCCTAGAGTCAAATACACAACATTATACACCCTCCCTAGGGTCAAATACACAACATTATACACCCTCCCTAGGGTCAAATACACAACATTATACACCCTCCCTAGGGTCAAATACACAACATTATACACCCTCCCTAGGGTCAAATACACAACATTATACACCCTCCCTAGGGTCAAATACACAACATTATACACCCTCCCTAGGGTCAAATACACAACATTACATTATACACCCTCCCTAGAGTCAAATACACAACATTATATTATACACATCTATGAATACACACAAACAAGGCTGTGAGTGTTTGAAAGAGCCACAGACAGCCCGCCAGACAGACAGTCCGCCAGACAGACAGCCCGCCAGACAGACAGTCCGCCAGACAGACAGTCCGCCAGACAGACAGACAGCCCGCCAGACAGACAGACAGCCCGCCAGACAGACAGCCCGCCAGACAGACAGCCCGCCAGACAGACAGTCCGCCAGACAGACAGTCCGCCAGACAGACAGACAGCCCGCCAGACAGACAGTCCGCCAGACAGACCTCCCGCCAGACAGACAGCCCGCCAGACAGACAGTCCGCCAGCCAGACCTTTAGTAGTTTACCTTTCTCCGTTCTGTAGGTAGCAGGTAGTTTGTTCCTGGCCTCCAGGACAGCAGGTACCACGGCACTGAAAGGGAAGGTCTGGAGGATGAGGTCATCACTAAGCGCCGGGCCCAGCTCCTCCGTCTCCCCCTCGCTGCCCTCCATGATCACGTCAACCATGTCCAGCACGTCTAGAGATACAAGCAGCACAATGTTTCCCACCGGGCCAAGGCTTAGTCTTCACTAGCTATGTTTCCATTAACTTATTCAGGGATTGTTTTTGGTCGACATTTTAGGACGTTCACATAAAAAATACATGCGATAATAATTGCCTGCTGTGGTGCGTTTCCAATTAACTGTCGTGTCGATTATTTTCTTTCTTTCTTTTTTAAACCCCTAGGTGTTGAATAAAATGTTTCCATGATCCATTTAGGCAAAATGACGTGGCGCCAGAATGTATGCCCTCCCACCCATCTGTTTCATGTCTCAGGTAGCGCGCGAAAGCCTGCATGGATAGAACACGCACGCACACACTCGGTGGCCAGTATATTAGGTACACCAGCCTGTCACCAAAATGGTTCGCTCCTACAGACAGTGAGTCACGTGGCCGTGGCTTCCTATATAAAGCAGGCAGACGGGCATCGAGACATTCAGTTACTGTTTGATTGAATGTTAAAACGGGCTAAATGAGTGACCTAAGCGAATTTGAGCGTGGCATCGTCGGTGCCAGGTTCCAGTATCTCAGAAACGGCCTCCTGGGCTTTTCACGCACACGACAGTGTCTAGGGGTTTACAGAGAACAGTGGGACAAACAAACAAACATCCAGTCAGCGGCAGTCCTGTGGGTAGAAACCAACTCGTTGATGAGAGAGGTCGAAGGAGAATGGAAAGAACCGTGGAAGATAACAGGTGTGAAATGGAGATGTACTGTAGTAAGTATGTAGTAATCACCAACCATCTTTAGTGCCATGAAAAACGATTGGCCCCTTTACGATTTTCTAAATGTTTTGATATATTTTTTGATACTGAATGTTAAGACAAATGGAACCGGAGTTGACAAATAAAAAACATTTATACTTTGTAAATTAAATAAAGTTACAGTGCATTTGGAAAGTATTCAGACCCCTTGACTTTTCCCACATTTTGTTCTCGCCTTATTCTAAAATGAATTAAAATAGGTTTTTTCCCCCCCTCATCAATCTACACACAAGTACCCCATAATGACATCACAATACCCTAAAATGACATCACAATACCCTAAAATGACATCACAATACCCTAAAATGAGATCACAATACCCCATAATGACATCACAATACCCGTCAATGACAAAGCAAAAACAGGTTTCGAGAAATGTTTGCAAATGTAAAAAAAAAAAAAAAAAATGGAAATATGACATTTACGTAAGTATTCAGACCCTTTACTCAGTACATTGTTGAAGCACCTTTGGCATCGATTACAGCCTCAAGTCTTCTTGGGTATGACGCTACAAGCTTGGCACACCTGTATTTGGGGAGTTTCTCCCATTCTTCTCTGCAGATCCTCTCAAGCTCTGTCAGGTTGGATGAGGAGTGTCGCTGCACAGCTATTTTCAGGTCTATCCAGAGATGTTCGATCTGGTTCAAGTCTGGGCTCTGGCTGGGCCAATCAAGGATATTCAGAGACTTGTCCCGAAGCCACTCATGTGTTGTCTTGGCAGTGTGCTTAGGGTCATTGTCCAGTTGGAAGGTGAACATTTGCCCCAGTCTGAGGTCCTGAGCACTCTGGAGCAGGTTTTCATCAAGGATGTCTCTGTACTTTGCTCCGTTCATCCTTCCCTTGATCCTGACTAGTCTCCCAGTCCCTGTCGCTGAAACACAGCATGCTGCCACCACCATACTTCACCGTAGGGATGGTGCCAGGTTTCCACCAGACGTGACGCTTGGCATTGAGGCCAAAGACTTCAATCGTGGTTTCATCAGACCACAGAATCTTGTTTCTCATGGTCAAATCAAATCAAATGTATTTATATAGCCCTTTGTACATCAGCTGATATCTCAAAGTGCTGTACAGAAACCCACCCCAAACAGCAAGTAATGCAGGTGTAGAAGCACGGTGGCTAGGAAAAACTCCCTAGAAAGGCCTCAACCTAGGAAGAAACCTAGAAAGGAACCAGGCTATGTGGGGTGGCCAGAGTCCTTTAGGTGCCTGAAGGACAGTGTCTTTTACTGATGAGTGGTTTCCATCTGGCCACTCTACCATAAAGACCTGATTGTGGTGCTGCAGAGATGGGAGAACCTTCCAGAAGGACAACCAACTCCACAGAAGAACTCTGGAGATCTATCAGAGTGACCATCGGGTTCTTGGTCACCTCCCTGACCAAGATCTTTCTCCACCAATTGCTCAGTTTGGCCGGTCGGCCAGCTCTAGGAAGAGTCTTGGTGGTTCCAAACTTCCATTTAAGAATGATGGAGGCCACTGTGTTCTTGGGGACCTTCAATGCTGCAGAAATGTTTTGGTACCCTTCCCCAGATCTGTGCCTCGACACAATTCCTTCGACCTCATGGCTTGGTTTTTGCTCTGACATTCACTGTCAACTGTGGGACCTCATATAGACAGGTGGGTGCCTTTCCAAATCATGTCCAATCAATTGAATCAAATTGTAGAAACATCTCAAGGACGATCAATGGACACAGGATAAACTTGAGCTCAAATTCGAGTCTCATAGCAAAGGGTCTGAATACTTATGTAAATCAGACATTTCTGTTTAGAAATGTGTATTAATTTGCTAAAAAAAAATCAAATCTAAAAGTCTGTTTTCGCTTTGTCATTGGTGGGGTATAGTGTGAAGATGAGGGAAACATTTTTTTAAAATCCATTTTAGAATAAGGCTGTAACGTAAGAAAATGTGGAAAAAGTCAAGAGGTCTGAATTCTTTCCAAATGCCCAGTACGCAACACTCAATTCCCATGTGTGAAAAGGTAATTGCCATATGTGGGTTTTTAAGCATGAAGTGTTTGCCACAACATCTCAATTGGGTTTAGGTCTGGACTTGGACTAGGCCATTCCAAAACTAAAAATTTGTTGCTTTTTAACCATTTTCATACAGACTTGATTGTGTGTTCTGGATTCTTGTCTTGCTGCGTGACTCCGCTACACTTCAGCTTCAGCTCACAGACCGACGGCCTGACATTCTCCTGTAGAATTCACCGATACTGATCGGGATTCCATGGTTCCTATGGTATCAAGGCAATGACTCAGCTACACTTCAGCTCACAGACCGACGGCCTGACATTCTCCTGTAGAATTCACTGATACTGATCAGGATTCCATGGTTCCTATGGTATCAAGGCAATGACTCAGCTACACTTCAGCTTCAGCTCACAGACCGACGGCCTGACATTCTCCTGTAGAATTCACCGATACTGATCGGGATTCCATGGTTCCTATGGTATCAAGGCAATGACTCAGCTACACTTCAGCTTCAGCTCACAGACCGACGGCCTGACATTCTCCTGTAGAATTCACCGATACTGATCGGGATTCCATGGTTCCTATGGTATCAAGGCAATGACTCAGCTACACTTCAGCTTCAGCTCACAGACCGACGGCCTGACATTCTCCTGTAGAATTCACCGATACTGATCGGGATTCCATGGTTCCTATGGTATCAAGGCAATGACTCAGCTACACTTCAGCTCACAGACCGACGGCCTGACATCCTCCTGTAGAATTCACTGATACTGATCAGGATTCCATGGTTCCTATGGTATCAAGGCAAGTCGTCCAGGTCCTGAGGCAGCAAAGCATCCCCCAGACCATCACACAACCACCACCATTCTTGACTTTTGGTATAAGGTTCTTACTGTGGAATGCAGTGTTTGGTTCTGGCCAGACATAAAATGGACTCTTGGAAGAATGTTCTATGGACAGATGAGTCAAAATAGCCAGAAGGTGGTATAACCAGTCATTGAGTGTAAGGGGGCAATTACTTTTTCACACAGGGGAATTGGGTGTTGCATAACTTTGTTAAATAAATATATATATATATTTTTTTTTGTTCTTCTTATTTGTAAACTCAGGTTCCCTTAATCTAATATTAGGTGTTGGTTGAAGATCTGATAATATTTACTATCAACACTATAAAATAACTTTTTCACAGTACTGTCTATGTGTGAGATGGGGATGATGTAGGAGTCCCCAACCGTCTATGTGTGAGATGGGGATGATGTCGGAGTCCCCAACCGTCTATGTGTGAGATGGGGATGATATAGGAGTCACCAACCGTCTATGTGTGAGATGGGGATGATGTAGGAGTCACCAACCGTCTATGTGTGAGATGGGGATGATGTAGGAGGCACCAACCGTCTATGTGTGAGATGGGGATGATATAGGAATCACCAACCGTCTATGTGTGAGATGGGGATGATGTAGGAATCACCAACCGTCTATGTGTGAGATGGGGATGCTGGCGGTGTCTCCGTCCTGTCCGCTAAGATTGGCCTGTAGGTAGGCTGCCTCCTGGACAAGACTGGCCACCTTGTCTGTGTAGGTGTAGGGGTTACACACCAGACACATGAGCACCTGGGGGGACATTCACACACATCACAGGGTTACATACCATCACCTGGGAACACACACACACCACAGAGAAGAGACACACACATCACAGAGAAGAGACAGACACACACACATCACAGAGAAGAGACACACACATCACAGACAAGAGACACACACACACATCACAGAGAAGAGACACACACACACACACACACACATCACAGAGAAGAGACACACACACACACACATCACAGAGAAGAGACACACACACACACACACACATCACAGAGAAGAGACACACACACACACACACACATCACAGAGAAGAGACACACACACATCACAGAAGAGACACACACACACATCACAGAAGAGACACACACACACACACACACACACACACACACACACACACATCACAGAGAAGAGACACACACACACAAACATCACAGAGAAGAGACACACACATCACAGACAAGAGACACACACACACATCACAGAGAAGAGACACACACACACACACACACACACACACATCACAGAGAAGAGACACACACACACACACACATCACAGAGAAAAGACACACACACACACACACACACATCACAGAGAAGAGACACACACACATCACAGAGGAAACACACACACACATCAGAGAAGAGACACACATCACAGAGGAAACACACACATACATCAGAGAAGAGACACACATCACAGAAAAGAGACACACACACACACATCACAGAGAAGAGACACACACACACACATCACAGAGGACACACACACACACACATCACAGACACACACACACACATCACAGAGAAGAGAGACACACACACACACACACATCACAAAGACACACACACACACACACACATCACAGAGAAGACACACACATCACAGAGAAGAGACACACACACACACACACATCACAAAGACACACACACATCACAAAGACACACACACACACACATCACAGAGAAGAGACACACACACACACACACACATCACAGAGAAGACACACACACACACACACATCACAGAGAAGAGACACACACACACACACATCACAGAGAAGAGACACACCCACACATCACAGAGAAGAGACACACCCACACACACACACATCACAGAGAAGAGAGGCACACACACACATCACAGAGAAGAGAGGCACACACACACACACACACACACACACACACATCACAGAGAAGAGACACACACACACACACACATCCTGTATCATAAATAGCATAACACAATCAGCTAATGAATCAATCCCTAAGCGCGGAAGGCCTCGGGTATGAAGGCGTCGAGAGATGTATTTATTGTATGCTACTTATGACGACGATCGTAGCATAACGATAGATTGATCGATTGAGGGCATCTATGATTGATTGATGTATCAGGTGACTGACCCTCTCCAGGAAGTGTATGACCGTGTCCTGCTGGTCTGTCTGTAGTCTGTCCAGGTGTTTCAGCCACAGCTCCAGCTCAGACCAGGTGTACTCAAACACTCCACTGTCCTTCAGCACCTAATTCCAAACAACGAAGACCAAGGAGTTGACAGGAAGTCACAGTAGATGTATTTAATAAGTACACTACAATTCCTTTTTACCAGGTTGGGCGCATTCAAGAGTCAGAGGGCATACTAAATTCTGTATATATATATATATATATATATATATATATATATATATATATATATATATATATATATATATATATATATATATATATATATATATTAGGGCACTACTTTTGAAACCACTATGGGTAAAAGTACTCAATGGTCCTACTTGAGTAAAAGTGAAAGTCACACAGTAAAATACTACTTGAGTGAAAGTGAAAGTCACACAGTAAAATACTACTTGAGTAAAAGTGAAAGTCACACAGTAAAATACTACTTGAGTGAAAGTGAAAGTCACACAGTAAAATACTACTTGAGTAAAAGTAAAAGTCACACAGTAAAATACTACTTGAGTGAAAGTGAAAGTCACACAGTAAAATACTACTTGAGTAAAAGTAAAAGTCACACAGTAAAATACTACTTGAGTAAAAGTAAAAGTCACACAGTAAAATACTACTTGAGTAAAAGTAAAAGCTGTCCTGCTAAACATTCAAAATGTAACGAGAACTTTTGGGTGTCGGGGAAAATGTACAGACATTATTTTAATTAGGAATGTAAGAGAAGTAAAAGTTCTAAATAGTAAAAAAAAAAACGAATATATATATAAATAGAAAAGTAAAGTACAGATACCCCCAAAATAAATACTTAAGTAGTACTTTAAAAGTATATTTTTTTTTACTTAAGTACTTTACACCACTGGTCAAAAGTAGTGCACTATGTCAGGGAATGGAGTGCCATTTAGGACAAAGCCCGTGTGTGAATCAAACCCGGCTGGAACGGAGGCAGTAGGTCTTCGCTCACCTTCACCACCAGTTTCCTGGTGGACATTTTCAGGTGGCTGTTGTTGTTGCTGCTCACAAACATCTTGAGGAGCAGGAAGAACACAGACTTCTCCCCAGAGCTCGTCTCCACGTGATCCTGACGGAGACAACGGAAGGAGCAAAATGAAATGTCTTCAAGGTTATAAAAAGAGACTTCACAAATAACCGGTGCCCTCTGGCGTTTACAGACCTCTGGCGTTTACAGACCTCTGGCGTTTACAGACCTCTGGCGTTTACAGACCTCTGGCGTTACAGCCAGGCGCCCTCCGGAGTTACAGCCCTCTGGCGTTACAGCCCTCTGGCGTTACAGCCAGGCGCCCTCTGGCGTTACAGCCAGGCGCCCTCTGGCGTTACAGCCAGGCGCCCTCTGGCGTTACAGCCAGGCGCCCTCTGGCGTTACAGCCAGGCGCCCTCTGGCGTTACAGCCAGGCGCCCTCCGGCGTTACAGCCCTCTGGCGTTACAGCCCGGTGCCCTCTGGCGTTAGTGCCCCCCCCCATAACAATAACAGGGGAGGTTAGCAAATTATCTGAGGGAGCACCCCCAGTTTATGTCCCTACCACTTCTAAAAACCAAAGTTGGGCCCCTGCAAATAACAGCCACTTACTGTTTCCATAGTCTCACATTTCCTTTGAAGCCACTGTAGGAGATAGCAGACAGTTCAACCCCTGGTCTGTTCCATGCTCCTTATAAGGGATATTAAACACACCACTAACAGTCTGCTCCATTCTAACCTGAACCCTGAACCTGGTCTATAACCATCTCACCTGAACTCTGAACCCGGTCTATAACCATCTCACCTGAACTCTGAACCCGGTCTATAACCATCTCACCTGAACTCTGAACCCGGTCTATAACCATCTCACCTGAACTCTGAACCCGGTCTATAACCATCTCACCTGAACCCTGAACCCGGTCTATAACCATCTCACCTGAACTCTGAACCCGGTCTATAACCATCTCACCTGAACTCTGAACCCGGTCTATAACCATCTCACCTGAACTCTGAACCCGGTCTATAACCATCTCACCTGAACTCTGAACCCGGTCTATAACCATCTCACCTGAACTCTGAACCCGGTCTATAACCATCTCACCTGAACCCTGAACCCGGTCTATAACCATCTCACCTGAACTCTGAACCCGGTCTATAACCATCTCACCTGAACCCGGTCTATAACCATCTCACCTGAACCAGGACAACTTGCTGGTCTAGAAGCTCCCCTGAACCAGGACAACTTGCTGGTCTAGAAGATCCCCTGAACCAGGACAACTTGCTGGTCTAGAAGATCCCCTGAACCAGGACAACTTGCTGGTCTAGAAGCTCCCCTGAACCTGGACAACTTGCTGGTCTAGAAGCTCCCCTGAACCTGGACAACTTACTGGTCTAGAAGCTCCCCTGAACCAGGACAACTTGCTGGTCTAGAAGCTCCCCTGAACCAGGACAACTTACTGGTCTAGAAGCTCCCCTGAACCAGGACAACTTGCTGGTCTAGAAGCTCCCCTGAACCAGGACAACTTGCTGGTCTAGAAGCTCCCCTGAACCAGGACAACTTGCTGGTCTAGAAGCTCCCCTGAACCAGGACAACTTGCTGGTCTAGAAGCTCCCCTGAACCAGGACAACTTGCTGGTCTAGAAGCTCCCCTGAACCAGGACAACTTGCTGGTCTAGAAGATCCCCTGAACCAGGACAACTTGCTGGTCTAGAAGCTCCCCTGAACCAGGACAACTTACTGGTCTAGAAGCTCCCCTGAACCAGGGCAACTTACTGGTCTAGAAGCTCCCCTGAACCAGGACAACTTGCTGGTCTAGAAGCTCCCCTGAACCCGGTCTATAACCATCTCCCCAGAACCAGGACAACTTACTGGTCTAGAAGCTCCCCTGAACCAGGACAACTTGCTGGTCTAGAAGCTCCTCTGAACCAGGACAACTTGCTGGTCTAGAAGCTCCTCTGAACCAGGACAACTTGCTGGTCTAGAAGCTCCCCTGAACCAGGACAACTTGCTGGTCTAGAAGCTCCCCTGAACCAGGACAACTTGCTGGTCTAGAAGCTCCCCTGAAGAACCAGGTGACAACATCAAACACACCCGGGCTATAATCATCTCACCTGAACTCTGAACCAGGAGAACTTGCTGGCCGGCAGGTCCAGGGCCAGTTGTAATATCTGGTGTTGAAGGACTGGATGGACCTCCTCTCTCATACCTTTCTCTGACACGATACCTGAAGAGAGAGACCAAATACAACACCGTTAAAATGATCCTCTCAAGATGGACACAATCAGTGGGTGATTTCACAGGCCTTTTGGATAGCCGTACATACGTATCCTCAGAATGACGTGATAACATGGATGTTGTCTCTAAGTGTGCTAACACAATGTAAGGCAAATTCATAGATTTTAACACTCTGTTAGCACATCAAGAAGATAACTTCCATATTTTTTAACAGGACTAATAAAGAGCAACAGAGCAATCAATCAATGAATCAATCAATCAATGAATCAATCAATGAATCAATCAATCAATCAATGAATCAATCAATCATTCAATGAATGAATGAATGAATCAATCAATCAACCAATGAATCAATCAACCAATAAATGAATGAATGAATGAATGAATCAATCAATCAATCAATCAATCGTCCATCCATAGAGTTTATAGAGTAGTACCTTTGAGCAGCTTGCTGAAGTCAAACTTGCTCTGGCTAACCAGATGAGGCACTACCTTCTGGTAGAGACACATGACCTGGAGGATGAGGGCTTTCAGGACGATGACCTCTGGAGACTCGGGGCCTGACGGGAGATATAGACAGATGAGAGAGACAGACACATGCACGGGAGAGGCAGACAGATGGGAGAGACAGACAGATGGGAGACAGAGACGCACGGGAAGAGAGACAGACAGGAGAGACAGACAGATGGGAGAGGCAGACAGATGGGAGAGACAGGAGAGACAGACAGACGGGAGAGACAGACAGATGGGAGACAGAGACGCACGGGAAGAGAGACAGACAGGAGAGACAGACAGATGGGAAACAGACAGATAGATGGGAGAGACAGGAGAGACAGACGCATGGGAAGAGAGAGACAGGAGAGACAGATGGGGGTGAGACAGACAGACGCACAGGAAGAGAGAGAGACAGGAGAGACAGACAGATAGGAGACAGAAAGATGGGAGAGACAGACAGATGGGAAACACAGACAGATAGATGGGAGAGACAGAAGAGAGAGACAGACGCATGGGAAGAGAGAGACAGGAGATACAGATGGGGGGGAGACAGACAGACGCACAGGAAGAGAGAGAGACAGGAGAGACAGACAGATAGGAGACAGATAGATGGGAGAGACAGACAGATGGGAAACACAGACAGATAGATGGGAGAGACAGAAGAGAGACAGACAGACGCACGGGAAGAGAGAGACAGGAGAGACAGATGGGAGGGAGACAGACAGACGCACAGGAAGAGAGAGAGACAGGAGAGACAGACAGATAGGAGACAGAAAGATGGGAGAGACAGACAGATGGGAAACACAGACAGATAGATGGGAGAGACAGAAGAGAGACAGACAGACGCACGGGAAGAGAGAGACAGGAGAGACAGATGGGAGGGAGACAGACAGACGCACAGGAAGAGAGAGAGACAGGAGAGACAGACAGATAGGAGACAGAAAGATGGGAGAGACAGACAGATGGGAAACACAGACAGATAGATGGGAGAGACAGAAGAGAGACAGACAGACGCACGGGAAGAGAGAGACAGGAGAGAGTCGGTTAGTCACCCCTTGTTCAACTAAAGAGAGTTATAGTCGGGACAATATAGAAATGAGGAAAAATACCATATTGGTTAAAGACTATTTCAACGATGTATGAAGAGAGAGTTATAATTATAATTTAAACAAGAGAACATTCCACTGACTGTAAATATATAAGACATCTACCGGGCTGTTCAACTTTAGTCGCGTCCTCTTTGACATCTCCTTCCTTCTTCCCTTCATTCCCTCCTTTCTCCTTCTTGGTCAGTGACTGCCATTTGGACACGATGCTCGTCATGTCCGGTAGAACCTACAGAGAGAACATGGACGCCCCCCCCCCACTGAGTTCAGTTGACCTCCTCCAATCTATTCACGTTGTGTAGCAGTCAGAGTGGTCATCCAGTCAGAGTGGTCATTCAGTCAGAGTGGTCATCCAGTCAGAGTGGTCATTCAGTCAGAGTGGTCATCCAGTCAGAGTGGTCATTCAGTCAGAGTGGTCATCCAGTCAGAGTGGTCATCCAGTCAGAGTGGTCATTCAGTCAGAGTGGTCATCCAGTCAGAGTGGTCATTCAGTCAGAGTGGTCATTCAGTCAGAGTGGTCATCCAGTCAGAGTGGTCATTCAGTCAGAGTGGTCATCCAGTCAGAGTGGTCATTCAGTCAGAGTGGTCATCCAGTCAGAGTGGTCATCCAGTCAGAGTGGTCATTCAGTCAGAGTGGTCATCCAGTCAGAGTGGTCATTCAGTCAGAGTGGTCATCCAGTCAGAGTGGTCATCCAGTCAGAGTGGTCATTCAGTCAGAGTGGTCATTCAGTCAGAGTGGTCATTCAGTCAGAGTGGTCATTCAGTCAGAGTGGTCATTCAGTCAGAGTGAGCGAACCTGTTTGCTGGTGCAGAGTGGTCATTCAGTCAGAGTGGTCATTCAGTCAGAGTGAGCGAACCTGTTTGCTGGTGCAGAGTGGTCATTCAGTCAGAGTGGTCATTCAGTCAGAGTGGTCATTCAGTCAGAGTGAGCAAACCTGTTTGCTGATGCAGAGTGGTCATTCAGTCAGAGTGGTCATTCAGTCAGATAAAAGCTGGTCATCATCGGATCTACATGGGCAACACTGCATTTAGTTTAGTAGCTAGGAGGTCGACTGTATGTTGTCTACCCCAGTAGGTCCACAGTCCTACAGTAGGTCCACAGGTCCACAGTCCTACAGTAGGTCCACAGTCCTACAGTAGGTCCACAGTCCTACAGTAGGTCCACAGTACTACAGTAGGTCCACAGTACTACAGTAGGTCCACAATACTACAGTAGGTCCACAGTACTACAGTAGGTCCACAGTACTACGGTAGGTCCACAGTACTACGGTAGGTCCACAGTACTACAGTAGGTCCACAGTACTACAGTAGGTCCACAGTCCTACAGTAGGTCCACAGTACTACGGTAGGTCCACAGTACTACAGTAGGTCCACAGTACTACAGTAGGTCCACAGTACTACAGTAGGTCCACAGTACTACGGTAGGTCCACAGTACTACAGTAGGTCCACAGTACTACAGTAAGTCCACAGTAAGTCCACAGTCCTACGGTAGGTACACAGTCCTACAGTAGGTCCACAGTACTACAGTCGGTCCACAGTACTACGGTAGATCCACAGTCCTACAGTGGGTCCACAGTCCTACAGTGGGTCCACAGTCCTACAGTGGGTCCACAGTCCTACAGTGGGTCCACAGTCCTACAGTGGGTCCACAGTCCTACAGTAGGCATACAGTACTACAGTAGGTCCACAGTTCTACAGTGGGTCCACAGTCCTACAGTGGGTCCACAGTCCTACAGTGGGTCCACAGTCCTACAGTGGGTCCACAGTCCTACAGTGGGTCCACAGTCCTACAGTAGGTCCACAGTCTTACAGTAGGTCCACAGTCCTACAGTAGGTCCACAGTCCTACAGTAGGTCCACAGTCCTACAGTAGGTCCACAGTACTACAGTAGGTCCACAGTAGGTCCACAGTCCTACAGTAGGTCCACAGTACTACAGTAGGCATACAGTACTACAGTAGGTCCACAGTACTACAGTAGGTCCACAGTAAGTCCTACAGTGGGTCCACAGTACTACAGTAGGCATACAGTACTACAGTAGGTCCACAGTACTACAGTAGGTACACAGTCCTACAGTAGGTCCACAGTACTACAGTCGGTCCACAGTACTACAGTAGGTCCACAGTACTACAGTAGGTCCACAGTACTACAGTAGGTCCACAGTACTACAGTAGGCATACAGTCCTACAGTAGGTCCACAGTCCTACAGTAGGTCCACAGTCCTACAGTGGGTCCACAGTACTACGGTAGGTCCACAGTACTACGGTAGGTCCACAGTACTACAGTAGGTCCACAGTACTACAGTAAGTCCACAGTCCTACAGTAGGTCCACAGTACTACGGTAGCTCCACAGTACTACGGTAGATCCACAGTACTACGGTAGATCCACAGTACTACGGTAGGCATACAGTACTACAGTCGGTCCACAGTACTACAGTCGGTCCACAGTACTACAGTAGGTCCACAGTTCTACAGTGGGTCCACAGTCCTACAGTGGGTCCACAGTCCTACAGTGGGTCCACAGTCCTACAGTGGGTCCACAGTCCTACAGTGGGTCCACAGTCCTACAGTAGGTCCACAGTCCTACAGTAGGTCCACAGTATTACAGTAGGTCCACAGTACTACAGTAGGTCCACAGTACTACGGTAGGTCCACAGTCCTACAGTAGGTCCACAGTCCTACAGTGGGTCCACAGTACTACAGTAGGCATACAGTACTACAGTAGGTCCACAGTACTACAGTAGGTCCACAGTCCTACAGTAGGTCCACAGTCCTACAGTAGGTCCACAGTCCTACAGTAGGTCCACAGTCCTACAGTAGGTCCACAGTCCTACAGTAGGTCCACAGTCCTACAGTAGGTCCACAGTAGGTCCACAGTCCTACAGTAGGTCCACAGTACTACAGTAGGCATACAGTACTACAGTAGGTCCACAGTACTACAGTAGGTCCACAGTACTACAGTAAGTCCTACAGTGGGTCCACAGTACTACAGTAGGTCCACAGTCCTACAGTAGGTCCACAGTACTACAGTCGGTCCACAGTACTACAGTCGGTCCACAGTACTACAGTCGGTCCACAGTACTACAGTAGGTCCACAGTACTACAGTAGGTCCACAGTACTACAGTAGGTCCACAGTACTACAGTAGGCATACAGTCCTACAGTAGGTCCACAGTCCTACAGTAGGTACACAGTCCTACAGTAGGTACACAGTCCTACAGTAGGTACACAGTCCTACAGTGGGTCCACAGTCCTACAGTGGGTCCACAGTCCTACAGTGGGTCCACAGTCCTACAGTGGGTCCACAGTCCTACAGTGGGTCCACAGTCCTACAGTGGGTACTGCTGTGTGTTACCTCCCTGTACTGCTGTGTGAGGTCCTGTGTGTTACCTTGCCGAGTGCCTCCCTGTACTGCTGTGTGAAGTCCTGCATGGTGGCTGGTGTGTAGAGATCAGAGGCGAGCCACACAGAGCGGTCCAGACACAACTCCATGTTCCTCTGAGCTCTCTTCAGAAGGAACGACATGAGGGACAGGGTCGTGTGCTGCACCACCACGTTGGCAAACTGGGACAGGCACACGAGAGGAAAGATGGGTAAACAGCCCAGCACTGGGAAACGTTGGGCAACATTTTTCATCACCAAAAGTGACAAGTCTTTTAAATAGCCATTATTCAGGAACAACGGCGTAAACTCACGTTGATGCCCTGCGTGAAGAAGGCCTTGTTACAGACGGGAGGAAGTGATGTCACCAGCACCATGGACAGGAGGCGGGGCAGAGGAACAACCTCTCTGGTCTGGAAGGCCTTGGACACCTCTGGCTGAGACTCGTAGATCTGAGATGACAGGATAGAGTGGTCGACAGCGGTCAAAATGACAGTGCCCGTGATTGACAGACAAGGGACAGCCAATTTGGGGCGGCACGGTAGCCTAGTGGTTAGAGTGTAGAGGAGGCAGGGTAGCCTAGTGGTTAGAGTGTAGAGGCTGCAGGGTAGCCTAGTGGTTAGAGCGTTGGACTAGTAACAGGAAGGTTGCAAGTTCAAACCCCCGAGCTGACAAGGTACAAATCTGTCGTTCTGCCCCTGAACAGGCAGTTAACCCACTGTTCCTAGACCAGTTAACCCACTGTTCCTAGACCAGTTAACCCCACTGTTCCTAGACCAGTTAACCCCACTGTTCCTAGACCAGTTAACCCCACTGTTCCTAGACCAGTTAACCCACTGTTCCTAGACCAGTTAACCCCACTGTTCCTAGACCAGTTAACCCACTGTTCCTAGACCAGTTAACCCACTGTTCCTAGTTCCTAGACCAGTTAACCCACTGTTCCTAGACCAGTTAACCCACTGTTCCTAGACCAGTTAACCCACTGTTCCTAGACCACTGTTCCCAGGCCGTCATTGAAAATAAGAATTTGTTCTTAACTGACTTGCCTCGTTAAATAAAGGTTTAAAGGTTTAAAAAATTAAAATTGTGACGGTGTTGTCAGATTCACATTTTGTTTTGTTGATTTCTGTTCGCCACGCCCCTGCGCACGGTGACGTCTGATCTCTATACATTCATACAATAGAATACAGCTTACAATCCTCTATGTTGTTGTTGTCGGTGTCAACGTTACAGACAGAACTGTCCCCGAGGTCAGAAACGTAAACAAAATAACTCTAGGAAAAACCAATAATACAAGGAAACAAAGAGTTTTATTAATAAAAACCTTCTTGAGCAGAGTGATGTTGTCCGTCCAGGCAGATTTGAGGCGAGGGATGAAGGAGTACTGTGTCTCCTTGAAGAACCTGGGCAAGATGTCAGGACTGACCCTTAGTATATTGACCATCAGATCAGACACCAGGTCGTCCTCTGTAGCCTGCTTCAGCCCCACCACAAACTGCAGTAGCACAATGTTACCAGCCCTGGACAGAAGACAGACAACAACTTCAGGTCTGTGTCTACTGTACAGACACACAACAAAAACTTCAGGAAGAGGTGATGGAGAGAGGGAAGAGAGAGGGGAGAGAGAACAGAGAGAAGGAGAGATGGGAGAGAGATAGAGGAGAGAGATAGATGAGAGAGAACGGAGAGGAGAGAGAACGGAAAGGAGAGAGATCAGAGAGGAGAGAGGGAAGGAGAGATGGGAGAGATAGAGGAGAACAGAGAGAAGGAGAGATGGGAGAGAGATAGAGGAGAGAGATAGATGAGAGAGAACAGAGAAGAGAGAACGGAAAGGAGAGAGATCAGAGAGGAGAGAGAAGGAGAGATGGGAGAGAGATAGAGGAGAGAGAACAGAGAGAAGGAGAGATGGGAGAGAGATAGAGGAGAGAGAACAGAGAGAGGAGAGTGAGGGGAGAGAGAGAGGAGAGTGAGGGGAGAGAAAGAGGAGAGAGAACAGAGAGGAGAGAGAACAGAGAGAAGAGAGAACAGAGGAGAGAGATAGAGGAGAGTTGGGAGAGAGAGGAGAGTGAGGGGAGAGAAAGAGGAGAGAGAACAAAGAACAGAGAGAAAAAGAGATGGAAGAGAGAACAGAGAGATAGAGAGAGAACAGAGAGAGGAGAGTAAGGGGAGAGAGATAGAGGAGAGAGAACAGAGAGGAGAGAGAACAGAGGAGAGAGAACAGAGAGAAAAAGAGATTGAAGAGAGAACAGAGAGAAGGAGAGATGGAAGAGAGAACAGAGTGATAGAGAGAGAACAGAGAGAAGGAGAGATGGAAGAGAGAACAGAGAGGAGAGATGGAAGAGAGAACAGAGTGATAGAGAGAGAACAGAGTGATAGAGAGAACAGAGTGATAGAGAGAACAGAGTGATAGAGAGAGAACAGTGATAGAGAGATAACAGAGAGAAGGAGAGATGGAAGAGAGAACAGAGTGATAGAGAGAGAACAGAGAGAAGGAGAGATGGAAGAGAGAACAGAGAGAAGGAGAGATGGAAGAGAGAACAGTGATAGAGAGAGAACAGAGAGAGGAGAGCGAGGGGAGATAAAGAGGAGAGAGAACAGAGTGATAGAGGAGAGATGGGAGAGAGAACAGAGAGATAGAGGAGAGATGGAAGAGAGAACAGAGTGATAGAGAACAGAGTGAGAACAGAGAGGAGAGAGCGAGGGGAGATAAAGAGGAGAGAGACCAGAGTGATAGAGGAGAGATGGGAGAGAGAACAGAGAACAGAGAGATAGAGGAGAGATGGGAGAGAGAACAGAGAGATAGAGGAGAGATGGGAGAGAGAACAGAGACCAGAGTGATAGAGGAGAGATGGGAGAGAGAACAGAGAACAGAGTGATAGAGGAGAGATGGGAGAGAGAACAGAGAACAGAGTGATAGAGGAGAGATGGGAGAGAGAACAGAGAGATAGAGGAGAGATGGGAGAGAGAACAGAGAGATAGAGGAGAGATGGAAGAGAGAACAGAGTGATAGAGAACAGAGTGAGAACAGAGAGGAGAGAGCGAGGGGAGATAAAGAGGAGAGAGAACAGAGAGATAGAGGAGAGATGGGAGAGAGAACAGAGACCAGAGTGATAGAGGAGAGATGGGAGAGAGAACAGAGAACAGAGTGATAGAGGAGAGATGGGAGAGAGAACAGAGAACAGAGTGATAGAGGAGAGATGGGAGAGAGAACAGAGAACAGAGAGATAGAGGAGAGATGGGAGAGAGAACAGAGAACAGAGTGATAGAGGAGAGATGGGAGAGAGAACAGAGAACAGAGAGATAGAGGAGAGATGGGAGAGAGAACAGAGAGATAGAGGAGAGATGGAAGAGAGAACAGAGTGATAGAGAACAGAGTGAGAACAGAGAGGAGAGAGCGAGGGGAGATAAAGAGGAGAGAGAACAGAGAGATAGAGGAGAGATGGGAGAGAGAACAGAGAACAGAGTGATAGAGGAGAGATGGGAGAGAGAACAGAGAACAGAGAGATAGAGGAGAGATGGGAGAGAGAACAGAGAGATAGAGGAGAGATGGGAGAGAGAACAGAGAGATAGAGGAGAGATGGGAGAGAGAACAGAGAACAGAGAGATAGAGGAGAGATGGGAGAGAGAACAGAGAACAGAGTGATAGAGGAGAGATGGGAGAGAGAACAGAGAGATAGAGGAGAGATGGGAGAGAGAACAGAGAGATAGAGGAGAGATGGGAGAGAGAACAGAGAACAGAGAGATAGAGGAGAGATGGGAGAGAGAACAGAGAACAGAGAGATAGAGGAGAGATGGGAGAGAGACCAGAGAGATAGAGGAGAGATGGGAGAGAGAACAGAGTGATAGAGGAGAGATGGGAGAGAGAACAGAGAGATAGAGGAGAGATGGGAGAGAGAACAGAGTGATAGAGGAGAGATGGGAGAGAGAACAGAGAGATAGAGGAGAGATGGGAGAGAGAACAGAGATAGAGGAGAGATGGGAGAGAGAACAGAGAGATAGAGGAGAGATGGGAGAGAGAACAGAGAGATAGAGGAGAGATGGGAGAGAGAACAGAGAGATAGAGGAGAGATGGGAGAGAGAACAGAGAGATAGAGGAGAGATGGGAGAGAGAACAGAGAGATAGAGGAGAGATGGGAGAGAGAACAGAGAGATAGAGGAGAGATGGGAGAGAGAACAGAGAGATAGAGGAGAGATGGGAGAGAGAACAGAGAACAGAGAGAACGAGGAGAGAGAGAACAGAGAACAGAGAGATAGAGGAGAGATGGGAGAGAGAACAGAGAGATAGAGGAGAGATGGAATGCATCAGATTCATGACTGACCTGCCGGCCGTTCCAAAGCTGGGGTCGTAGAAACTGATGCCATGTTTCCGGGAACAGCATAGATTCAGGAGGAAGTTGTGAACCAGTTTCCTCACGACCATCTTCCCTGCTTCCTCTGCGTTCTCTGCCATCTGAAGAAATTGACATTCAAAACAAGACTCGGTGATGATTGTGAGTGAGAATAATTTAGGGGGCGCTAATATTTGTTCTCTTTACACACTTAAATAAGTGTGTAACGGAAAAGTGTTTCATGCATATCCCAATGCCCCCTGATAGACCCCCAGGGAGTGGGGTCACGGCCAGGGTCACCGTTGTCCAGCGCCCCTGGAGCGATTAGGGTTAAGTGCCTTGCTCAAGGGCACAGCAACAAATGTTTCATCTTGTCGGCTCCGGGATTCAAACAAGTGACCTTTCGGTTACTGGCCCAAAGCTCTAACCGAGAGAGACATCGATAAAGAGAGAGAGAGAGAGAGATAAAGAGAGAGATAGATAAAAAGAGAGAGAGATAAAAAGAGAGAGAGAAAGAGAGAGAGATAAAGATAGAGAAAGAGAGAAAGAGAGAAAGATAGAGAAAGAGAGAGATAAAGAGAGAGATAGAGAGAGAAAGAGAGAGAGAGAGAGAGAGAGAGAGAGAGAGAGAAAGAGAGAAAGATAGAGAAAGAGAGAGAGAAAGAGAGCGAGATAAAGAGAGAGAAAGATAAGAGATAAAGAGAGAGAGAGATAAAGAGATAGAGAGAAAGATAAAGAGAGAGAAAGATAAAGAGAGAGAGAGAAAGAGAGCGAGAAAGAGAGATAAAGAGAGAGAGATAAAGAGAGAGAGAGATAAAGAGAGAACTAGTGGACAGATCCATTACCTTGCCGTCGTCTGTGCTTGCATCCACAATGCCATTCCACCTGTAGAGAGATGCAATCTGGGCCAGGAGAGATGGGGTGAAGAAACGCACCTTCTGGGTTTTACTGATGGCTTGTCTCTGGACCACCTACAGCAGAGGAAACATCACTGTCACGTGTCCTCCCTCTCCTGCGCTCCAGGTCACCAGGACGCACACCAGCGCCCCATCAGCCTCACCTGGAACTCCATAACCTGCCTGATTACCTTCCCTAAATCTGTCACTCCCTTTGGTTCTTCCTGCCTGATTACCTTCCCTAAATCTGTCACTCTCCCTTTGGTTCTTCCTGTCTGATTACCTTCCCTAAATCTGTCACTCCCTTTGGTTCTTCCTGCCTGATTACCTTCCCTAAATCTGTCAATCCCTTTGGTTCTTCCTGCCTGATTACCTTCCCTAAATCTGTCACTCTCCCTTTGGTTCTTCCTGCCTGATTACCTTCCCTAAATCTGTCACTCCCTTTGGTTCTTCCTGTCTGATTACCTTCCCTAAATCTGTCACTCTCCCTTTGGTTCTTCCTGTCTGATTACCTTCCCTAAATCTGTCACTCCCTTTGGTTCTTTCTGCCTAATTACCTTCCCTAAATCTATCACTCCCTTTGGTTCTTCCTGCCTGATTACCTTCCCTAAATCTGTCAATCTCCCTTTGGTTCTTCCTGCCTGATTACCTTCCCTAAATCTGTCACTCTCCCTTTGGTTCTTCCTGCCTGATTACCTTCCCTAAATCTGTCACTCTCCCTTTGGTTCTTCCTGCCTGATTACCTTCCCAAAATCTGTCACTCTCCCTTTGGTTCTTCCTGTCTGATTACCTTCCCTAAATCTGTCACTCCCTTTGGTTCTTTCTGCCTAATTACCTTCCCTAAATCTATCACTCCCTTTGGTTCTTCCTGCCTGATTACCTTCCCTAAATCTGTCAATCTCCCTTTGGTTCTTCCTGCCTGATTACCTTCCCTAAATCTGTCAATCTCCCTTTGGTTCTTCCTGCCTGATTACCTTCCCTAAATCTGTCACTCTCCCTTTGGTTCTTCCTGCCTGATTACCTTCCCTAAATCTGTCACTCTCCCTTTGGTTCTTCCTGCCTGATTACCTTCCCAAAATCTGTCACTCTCCCTTTGGTTCTTCCTGCCTGATTACCTTCCCTAAATCTGTCACTCCCTCTGGTTCTTCCTGCCTGATTACCCTCCCTAAATCTGTCACTCCCTTTGGTTCTTCCTGTCTGATTACCTTCCCTAAATCTGTCACTCCCTTTGGTTCTTCCTGCCTGATTACCTTCCTTAAATCTATCACTCCCTTTGGTTCTTCCTGCCTGATTACCTTCCCTAAATCTGTCACTCCCTCTGGTTCTTCCTGTCTGATTACCTTCCCTATATATGTCACTCCCTTTGGTTCTTCCTGCCTGATTACCTTCCCTATATATGTCACTCCCTTTGGTTCTTCCTGCCTGATTACCTTCCCTATATATGTCAATCCCTTTGGTTCTTCCTGTCTGATTACCTTCCCTATATATGTCACTCCCTTTGGTTCTTCCTGCCTGATTACCTTCCCTAAATCTATCACTCCCTTTGGTTCTTTCCCCAGGCGTTATTGTTTCTGTTCCAGTGTTCATGTCTGTACACTACCTGTGTTTCTTGTCTTGTTCTATGTTCATTTATTTATTAAATAAACTCCCTGGACTTGTTTCCCGACTCCCCAGCGTAAACGTTATAACCCCTTAAAGTCTGCAGGTATAACGCGTTATAATGCACTATAAATACTGGTCATAAGTATGTACGCCTTAAGTATGCCTTATAAATGTCTCCTAATCGTCCTGACAAAACAGCCATTTTCATTCATTACCCTGAAAAGTCACCGAGACAACGAGATTAGGCCCCACCTTAGTCTGCAGAGTAGACAGAATCAGGTTGACAGTGGAGATACGATCCTCCTTCAGTCCACTGCTTAGAATGTCTGGCAGGAAATCTGACAACCAATCAAACGTTTCATCATCAAACAAGGGAGAGGCAGGCCTATATTACTACAGTAGAGATAGGACCCTCCTTCAGACCAGGGGAAGACAGGCCTATATTCCTACAGTGGAGATAGGACCCTCCTTCAGACAAGGGGGAGACAGGCCTATATTCCTACAGTGGAGATAGGACCCTCCTTCAAACAAGGGGAAGGCAGGCCTATATTCCTACAGTAGAGATAGGACCCTCCTTCAGACAAGGGGAAGACAGGCCTATATTCCTACAGTGGAGATAGGACCCTCCTTCAAACAAGGGGAAGGCAGGCCTATATTCCTACAGTAGAGATAGGACCCTCCTTCAAACAAGGGGGAGGCAGGCCTATATTCCTACAGTGGAGATAGGGCCCTCCTTCAGACAAGGGGAAGACAGGCCTATATTCCTACAGTAGAGATAGGACCCTCCTTCAGACAAGGGGGAGACAGGCCTATATTCCTACAGTAGAGATAGGACCCTCCTTCAGACAAGGGGGAGACAGGCCTATATTCCTACAGTAGAGATAGGACCCTCCTTCAGACAAGGGGGAGACAGGCCTATATTCCTACAGTAGAGATAGGACCCTCCTTCAGACAAGGGGAAGACAGGCCTATATTCTCAAGCTTATTTAATTTTTATTCTTATTTATTATTTTCTGTCATTTTGAGATGTAGTATAATCCTGACCTTTCATCTCCAGTAGTTGTCCAATAGTAACGTTGTCACCAGAGACAAGGAAGGAGAGGGCAAACTGGGTGTAAGCCATGCGGACATCAGGTCTACCCTAGAGAGAGATGAATGAGATCACAGAATACCAGTCATTAGAGATGCATCATTATAACCTCAATCCAAGCCCTGGTTGGCACATAGTTTTTGGGACATAGTTTTTCCTGATCAGCTCAAACGGTCAGGAGGATGACATATTGACACCAAAGAGAACTATAAACCAACCGTGGGTTTTCAACGACACCAAATAGAACTATAAACCCTCATACAGAGCGAGTGTCCCAAACGGCACCCTATTCCCTATGGGACTCTGGTCAAAAGTAGTGCACTATATAGGGAATAGGGTGCCATTTAGGATGGACACAGACACTGACCAGGTCTCTTACCATCTTATCCTTCCTCTTGGCCAAAGCAGACAGGCCTTTAGTGAAGTGGAAGTGGCTGAAGACTTCCCTGGCTGTGTCTGCTCCCTGGGATACCATGGCTGACAGGAAACTTAGGCAGTGACGGACAAACCTGGCCCAGAAGAGACGACAACACTATGTTAGAATGAGAGACGCGCGCGCGCACACTCACACACAAAAAAAAATCTGTATTTCGTTCAAACAAAAGTTGCTTCATGTTCCAACGTACCTGTGGTTTTCTGAGTGTAGGGATGTCTGTATGAGTTTCATATAGCTGGAAACAGCCTTCTTTACTATAGTGAATCCCACCATGCTGAAATGAGAGAGATCGCTGGCTGTACGCAGCAGAATCATCTCCAAACTCTGGAAAATCAACATCATCTGGACAGAGACAAGGACAATGTGATGTTTAACAGATTAGTACATGGTGTGTACATATATATATATATATATATATATATACTGATTTCAAGTGAACAGGAGACTGACAGAAGCTAATGCTGTACTCTACATACTTCACTCTCCATCTGCTTGTCTCCCTCCAGCAGTTTGAAGATCTCAGAACACTCCATGGAGATCTTGATGTAACCCTCAACAACGTCATACAGGTCAGGACATGGCAGCTTCTTTGCCGTCGTGATGAATGTATCCAAGCCTGCAGTGCAGAGAGAACAATTGTTGTTCAGTAATGACATATTCAATGACAATACAACTAGCGCCTTTGATAATTGACATACACTCTGCAACAAACAAAAAAATGTAAACAAAGAGTGAAATCCTATCACTGCAAAGTTGAGAACAATACGTTATAGCGCCGTTGTAGGTAGCTAGTAAGCTAACGGTAGGTAATAGCAACACGGCCACTCACCCTTCATTGCCTTGGTCGGCTCCTTCAACATGGCTTTAAAAACAGTCCCATTGAACTCTGCTGTCTCAGATACTTTTCCTTTCTTCGCATGCGTTTTGGACTCATCCACATCTTCACTCGACCGTTTCTTCCCCATCTTGTTTGAGAGGTAAACCGAAAAAGCGATCAAATAGTTTTAGCCACCGGTCTTGCTGGCTACACATGTGAGAACCTAAACAGAAATGTGTTCTTCTGTCAATGTGTCCGGGGGAGCTCCATTTCCATGTCACTTTGGTTCCGGGCTTCCGGGCTGCGCAATCAGTGAGAATTCTCCCTTCACGCTCACGCACAATATTCCTCAAATATAAACCATTCATTCAAAAAAAGAAATTAGACTGACAGTCTTGTTTCTTTTATTTCCTCTTCAAGGAGGGATCATTATTAGAATAACAGAATAATGGTTCAGGAATTGAGCCTGTCATTCCTACCTCATTCAGCTCATTGTAAAGAACGTACAGAAAACATGATAGCACTTTATCATTATTAATAAAGTATCGTATCTATCTGTAATGGATATCAAGTTTTGGTGCATTAAACAGATAATTGACATTCATGTCCATGGCTGATAGCCACTGTGTAGATTGTGGCACCAGAGCTGCAGTCTCCCCCCGTCCATCACTGTAGTCTTGCATTGCCATCCTTCCAAGTCTGGAAGGAAGCCAGGGAGCTGAGGCTCCCATCACAGGGCTGTTGGAACTGAAAGGCGAGGAGGAGGAGGAAGCCAGGGAGCTGAGGCTCCCATCACAGGGCTGTTGGAACTGAAAGGCGAGGAGGAGGAAGCCAGGGAGCTGAGGATCCCATCACTCGGCTGTTGGAACTGAAAGGCGAGTAGGAGGAGAAAGCCAGGGAGCTAAAGGCTCCCATCACAGGGCTGTTGGAACTGAAAGGCGAGGAGGAAGAAGCCATGGAGCTGAGGCTCCCATCACAGGGCTGTTGGAACTGAAAGGCGAGGAGGAGGAAGAAGCCATGGAGCTGAGGCTCCCATCACAGGGCTGTTGGAACTGAAAGGCGAGGAGGAGGAGGAAGCCATGGAGCTGAGGCTCCCATCACAGGGCTGTTGGAACTGAAAGGCGAGGAGGAGGAGGAAGCCATGGAGCTGAGGCTCCCATCACAGGGCTGTTGGAACTGAAAGGCGAGGAGGAAGAAGCCAGGGAGCTGAGGCTCCCATCACAGGGCTGTTGGAACTGAAAGGCGAGGAGGAGGAGGAAGCCAGGGAGCTAAAGGCTCCCATCACAGGGCTGTTGGAACTGAAAGGTGAGGAGGAGGAGGAAGCCAGGGAGCTAAAGGCTCCCATCACTGGGCTGTTGGAACTGAAAGGCGAGGAGGAGGAGGAAGCCAGGGAGCTGAGGCTCCCATCACAGGGCTGTTGGAACTGAAAGGCGAGGAGGAGGAAGCCAGGGAGCTGAGGATCCCATCACTCGGCTGTTGGAACCGAAAGGCGAGTAGAAGGAGAAAGCCAGGGAGCTGAGGATCCCATCACTCGGCTGTTGATCCATGTCCCATATGAACTTCAGAGTCACGTCCTTCATCCGCTCCTCATAGACCTGGTCAACAAGCCCATAGTCATGAAGCATCTCATAGTAATATTATTCATTATGATCTAAAAGTCACAACTGATCCTAGATCAGCACTGCTATAGAGATGCTGTGCGAATACAGGGTCAAGCCCATAGTCATGAAGCATCTCATAGTAATATTATTCATTATGATCTAAAAGTCACAACTGATCCTAGATTAGCACTGCTATAGAGACGCTGTGTGACTACAGGGTCAAGCCCATAGTCATGAAGCATCTCATAGTAGATGTGCTGATCTAGGATCAGCCCCTTTTTTGAGCATGTCCTCTGGTATGAACTCATAGTTGGCCTTGAGGTCGTGTTACATGTTTTACAACGTGTATTTTTTTTAACTGTCATGTTGAAGTCTGCTTCATTCAGGCCCCCCTCCAGGAAGTGGCTGCCTTCAGATCCTGAGAAAAAAACAAACAAAAAACATGTTCATTAAAGATGAAACCCCTGTATGAGGTTGCACTATTGGTTAGAGCCTGAAAGTCAGCATTTCACTGTTGTATTCGGGGCACGTGACAAATAAACTTTGATTTGATTTGGTGAAGGCCACTGGCCTGAGGTTGGGGGAGTGGTGAAGGCCACTACCCTGAGGTTGAGGGAGTGGTGAAGGATCACTACCCTGAGGTTGGGGGAGTGGTGAAGGACACTACCCTGAGGTTGGAGAAGTGGTGAAGGCCACTACCCTGAGGTTGGTGGAGTGGTGAAGGCCACTACCCTGAGGTTGGTGGAGTGGTGAAGACCACTACCCTGAGGTTGGTGGAGTGGTGAAGGACACTGCCCTCGACACATATGCAATCCCCTGTTTGTCTGGAATCAAATCCTATTCCCACAGCATTTCTACACACTATGTACTGTCACATTTCATGTCCCTCCTTGTTAATAAAAACTGGAAAATTAGGCAAGAGATTCGGGATAGGCAAGCCAGGCTGGTTGGATGTCTTTAGACATTGAGATGTCTTATATGAATGATGTCTTTAATCTACCATCCCCTGCCAACCAGTGGTCCAGAAAGTCCTCAAAGCTCTTTGGGGTCTGAAACATGACCCAGTCAATACACCAGCGATAGTAGGAAAATCACATTGTCCTTTGGGTTCCGCATGACATAGATGATCTGGGAAAAGAACAAGAGGAGGCATTTACTATAAATGTACAGCCCTGTGGGCCCTGGTCAGATGTAGCGCACTAGCCTATGGGCCCTGGTCAGATGTAGCGCACTAGCCTACGGGCCCTGGTCAGATGTAGCGCACTATCCTATGGGCCCTGGTCAGATGTAGCGCACTAGCCTATGGGCCCTGGTCAAATGTAGCGCACTAGCCTATGGGCCCTGGTCAGATGTAGCGCACTAGCCTATGGGCCCTGGTCAGATGTAGCGCACTAGCCTATGGGCCCTGGTCAGATGTAGCGCACTAGCCTATGGGCCCTGGTCAGATGTAGCGCATTAGCCTATGGGCCCTGGTCAGATGTAGTGCATTAGCCTATGGGCTAGTCAGGGAGTTCCCCCCCCCCCCCCCCATATACTCCAGCCATAAGCTACAGACAACAAACACAATTTAATTTGATCGATGGAAATTTAACTTCACAGAGATACCGTGATGCTTACATGACATATAAAACACAAGATAAAACAGTACATCATATAACATTATTACACCACTACATAGCTACAATACAACATGTATAACACCACCATACAACAATATTACAATGTACACTACCGTTTAAAGGTTTAGGGTCACTTAGAAATGTCCTTGTTTATGATAGAAAAGCACATTTTTGTCCATTAAAATAACATCAAATTGATCAGAAATACAGTGTAGATATTGTTGATGTTGTAAATGACTATTGTAGCTGGAAAAGGCAGATTTTTTAATGGAATATCTACATAGATGTATAGAGGCCCATTATCAGCAACCATCACTCCTGTGTTCCGATGGCACGTTGTGTTAGTTAATCCAGGTTTATCATTTTAAAAGGCTAATTGATCATTAGAAACCCCTTTTGCAATTATGCTAGCACAGCTGAAAACTGTTGTCCTGATTAAAAAAGCAATAAAACTGGCCTTTAGACTAGTTGAGTATCTGGAGCATCAGCATTTGTGGGTTCGATTACAGGCTCAAAATGACCAGAAACAAAGTACTTTCTTCTGAAACTTGTCAGTCAATTCTTGTTCTGAGAAATTAAGGCTATTCCATGCGAGAAATTGCCAAGAAACTGAAGATCTCGTACAACGCTGTGTACTACTCCCTTCACAGAACAGCGCAAACTGTCTCTAACCAGAATAGAAAGAGGAGTGGGAGGCCCCGGTGCACAACTGAGCAAGAGGACAAGTACATTAGTGTCTAATTTGAGAAACAGATGCCTCACAAGCCCTCAACTGGCAGCTTCATGAAAGCCTCATTAAATAGTACCCGCAAAACACCAGTCTCAACTTCAACAGTGAAGAGGCGACTCCGGGATGCTGGCCTTCTAGGCAGAGTTGCAAGGAAAAAGCCATATCTCAGACTGGCCATTAAAAAGAAAAGATTAAGATGGGCAAAAGAACACAGACACTGGATAGAGGAACAACCTGGTTTGTGCTTAGTGGAACAATCATTTGTTTTTCAACAGGACACTGACCCAAAACACAAGTTTGGACACACCTACTCATTCAAGGGATTATCTTTATTTTTGACTATTTTCTACATTGTAGAATAATAGTGAATACATCAAAACTACGAAATAACACATATGGAATCATGTAGTAACCAAAAATGTGTTAAACAAATCAAAACATATTTTAGATTTTAGATTGTTCAAAGTAAAGATTGTCCTGCGGAGATTGTCCTGTTCAAAAATAAATGATAGTCCCACTAAGCACAAACCAGATGGGATGGCGTATCGCTGCAGAATGCTGTGGTAGCCATGCTGGTTAAGTGTGCCTTGAATTCTAAATAAATCACTGACAGTGTCACCAGCAAAGCACCCCTACACCATCACACCTCCTCCTCCATGCTTCACGGTGGGAACCAGACATGCGGAGTTCATCCGTTCCCCTACTCTGCGTCTCACAAAGACACGGCGATTAGAACCAAAAATCTCAAATGTGGACTCATCAGACCAGAGGACAGATTTCCACCGGTCTAAAGTCCATTGGTCGTGTTTCTTGGCCCAAGCAAGTCTCTTCTTATTATCGGTGTCCTTTAGTAGTGGTTTCTTTGCAGCAATACAACCACGAAGGCCTGATTCACATAGTTTCCTCTGAACAGTTGATGTTGAGATGTGTCTGTTAATTGAACTCTTATTTGTGCTGTTGTCTGTGCCCAATAATGTTTGTACCATGTTTTGTGCTGCTGACATGTTGTGTTGCTACCATGTTGTTGTCATGTTGTGTTGCTGTCTTGCTGTGTTGTCATGTTGTGTTGCTACCATGCTGTGTTGTCATGTATTGCTACCATGCTGTGTTGTCATGTGTTGGTGCCTTGCTGTGTTGTCATGTGTTGCTGCCATGCTGTGTTGTCATGTGTTGCTGCCATGCTGTGTTGCTACCATGCTGTGTTGTCATGTGTTGCTGCCATGCTGTGTTGTCATGTGTTGCTGCCTTGCTGTGTTGTCATGTGTTGCTGCCATGCTGTGTTGTCATGTGTTGCTGCCATGCTGTGTTGTCATGTGTTGCTGCCATGCTGTGTTGTCATGTGTTGCTGCCATGCTGTGTTGTCATGTGTTGTTGCCTTGCTGTGTTGTCATGTGTTGCTGCCTTGCTATGTTGTCATGTGTTGGTGCCTTGCTGTGTTGGCATGTGTTGCTACCATGCTATGTTGTCATGTGTTGCTGCCTTGCTATGTTGTCATGTGTTGTTGTCTTAGGTCTCTCTTTATGTGGTGTTGTCTCTCTTGTCGTGATGTGTGTTTTGTCCTATATATATATATATATATATAATTACATGTTTTTAAATCCAAGCTCCGTCCCCGCAGGAGGCCTTTTGCCCTTTGGTAGGCCGTCATTGTAAATAATAATTTGTTCTTAACTGACTTGCCGAGTTATATAAAGGTTAAATAAAAATAAAAAATAAAACACTTTTTGAGGATGTGGGGACACATGCCAAATCTTTTTTTGACGTCTTCTCTATTATTCTACAGCGTAGAAAATAGTACAAAAATAAAATTAAAATAAAACCTGGAATGAGTAGGTGTATCCAAACTTTTGACTGGGACTGTATCTAGCTCAACTACCTCATACCCCTGCACGTGGACTTGGTACTGGTACTCCGTGTATATCGCCAAGTTATCCCTTCTCATTTTTCTCTCTGCATCGTTGGAAAGGGGGAAGGGCCCATAAGCAAGCGTGTCACCGTTAGTCACCCCGTTGTTTAGGAAGCATTTACACATCCAGTAGGTGGCGCACTGTAGTATTTGACATAATTTACCCCAGTAGATACAGCTCTGACGTCAGTGCGTTTATGGGCATGCATACAAGGATTGAAAATAAACAAAGACCGAAAGCGGCTGATTGATCATTAAGCTGCCATAAACATAACTTAAAATACTTTTAGGCAATTTTTTTTTAAAGCTACTACAAACACCCAGCATCTGAATCAAGACGTCCCTACGGCCATGGAAAACGCATTGTTGATGCGAGTGAGTGTTTTCTCCGACCAGGGAGGCAGGAAATACATGGAGGACGTTACCGAGGTTGTAGTGGAGCCCGAGTCGGGGGAAGACGAGCTGAACTCGTACGAACAAGATGAGACCAAAGGGGATAGCTCGACGGTCGACATTGTGCCTGAAAACGAGCAGCCTGATCGGACTGTACACAACGAGCCTCTATCTGCCTCCACTACAGCTGCATGGACACAAAATGTACAAAATGGGGACCAAAGTTGTGCTGCAGTTGCACTGGCAGTTTCGACAGTGGAGAGTACACCGGCGGAGAGCGATAACCGGCCCCAGCGCTCGGTGGCTTTCTTCGCGGTGTTTGATGGCCACGGAGGCCGAGAGGCAGCGCAGTTTGCACGGGACTATTTATGGGAATTCATCAAGAAACAGCGGGGCTTTTGGTCCAAGGATGACGAGGAAGTGTGTGCAGCTATTCGTAAAGGTTTCGTTGCCTGCCACCATGCCATGTGGAAAAAGCTGCGTAAGTTAGAATCACCCATGTGTCAAGCTAAATATGTATATTGGGATTTGTTTTCACATCTCATGCATTTAGCTACGAATGAAATGACCACCGCAGGCTCGATGTTGCTGAATGTGTGGTTTGGGTTCTCTGGCTTGACCATACAAATAAACCTACCACTGCTGGCCATCTGTCAGTAGTAGAGCAAAGAAAGAGGAATCATGGGATGTCTATCTCACCCCCCCAGCTTATCAGGTCACACGGACAGGCGGCTGTGCGGGGCTCTGTGAATGGGCTTTCTACATGGTTGTCTTCCTCCTCTGTTTGCCTTCGATAGGGATGACAATGGGTTTGGAAAGAGGTCGCGACGGTTTCTTGACATCGATGTTATACCAAATCATGTTTATTACTGTAGTAGGCAGGTCAGGCAGCATGTGACATCTGATAATGTTGGTTGTAAAAGAGATTTGTAAAAACCAATGCGTCCCCCATCCCCCTCTTATCCGTTTGATTAAGTAGTCTCTTGGCTTATCAGCTGTGAGGGCAGTTGTATTTTAGGGCAGTCGTCAGCGATCTGCTCTGGGTCTTTCAACTGCCCTGTCAAGTCACCAGTACCCAGTCTGCTCCACACCGGTGGTTTCCAAACTCTGGGGCACGCCACCACCACTCAGTCCAGCTTTCAACCGGTGGAGGCTCATCGGAAGTGGAAGGGGTCCTCAGTGAATTTCCTAAAAATACCAATAGTGAAACATTAAAGATACAACTATACTAAATATATTCACGTCACCAAATAATTGATTAAAAACACACTGTTTTGCAATGAAGGTCTACAGTAGCCTCAACAGCTCTCTGTAGGGTAGCACCATGGTGTAGCCGGAGGAATAGCTGGTTTCCGTCCTTCTCTGGGTACAGTGACTTCAATACAAAACCTAGGAGGCTCATGGCTTTCACCCCCTTCCAAATACTTACACAGTAATTATGACAACTTCCGGAGGATGTCCTCCATCCTATCGGAGCTCTTGCAGCATGAACTGACATGTTGTCCACCCAATCAAAGGATCAGAGAATGAATCTAGTGCTGAAAGCATAAACTATAGCTAGCGAGCGCTGCAGTGCATAACATGTTGCGAGTAGTTGACTCAAAAAGGGAGAAAGACAATAATTTAACAGTTTTTAAACAAATTAATTTCGCCAAAAATGAAGGATACGCGAGAGAGACATTTTGTTGCAGCTTGCTAATTTCGCCTACTCAAACACCCGGCTCAAACAGAGAGGGATGCCATGTTAGCTAGCTGGCTAAGGCTATCCAACAGAGATGGATGCTATGTTAGCTAACTGGCTATGGCTAACCAACAGAGAGGGATGCTATGTTAGCTAACTGGCTATGGCTATCCAACAGAGAGGGATGCTATGTTAGCTAGCTAGCTATGGCTATCCAACACTAAAACTCTCCCATGTCTGCTAATGTTTTTTATTTTTTTTTATAGCTTCGTTTGTAATGTTTGAGTCACTGAAATATCACACGAATAAAAAAACATTAGACATGGCAAAGTGTATAGAACTGAAAGAAAATTATTGTTAAAACTGCAATATTTTCTTTGCACCCCGTGTGACAAAACGTGTAGAATTGCAGGAAATTAGCTTTAAACCTTTAAACTTTTACCGTCTGCCACCCAGAGGGGGTGTGGACAGTTTGTGTCATGAATAATGCTTGTACCCATAGATATAGACAAGGTGGGGGCGCAGGATGTTCCCCAATGCTGGAACGGGGGCCCAATCACGTTCCCTATATCAGGGGCTGTCCAATCCCGTTCCCTAAATCAGGGGCTGTCCAATCCCGTTCCCTATATCAGGGGCTGTCCAATCCCGTTCCCTATATCAGGGGCTGCCCAATCCAGTTCCCTATATCAGGGGCTGCCCAATCCAGTTCCCTATATCAGGGGCTGCCCAATCCTGTTGGAGTTAAAACCAACAGAAGGGTATCTCTCCAGGAACAGGGTTAGAATTAAAACCTACAGGAGGGTAGCTCTCCAGGAACAGGGTTGGAGTTAAAACCTACAGAAGGGTAACTCCAGGAACAGGGTTGGAGTTAAAACCAACAGGACGGTATCTCTCCAGGAACAGGGTTGGAGTTAAAACCAACAGGAGGGTCGCTCTCCAGGAACAGGGGTTCCTTCCTAAATGTTGTTATATTCAGGGGCCATGTTATTGCAGGGAAGTAGGTTAGTCTGAAGGCTACTTTTAAGGCTGGGCAAGTTCCAATAGTTCAACATGTTCTCTCTCCCTCCCTCTGCAGCCGAATGGCCCAAAACTCTCACAGGGCTTCCCAGCACCTCAGGCACCACGGCCAGTGTCGTGGTCATCCGGGGGAACCGAATGTACGTGGCCCACGTAGGAGACTCTGCCATAGTGCTGGGGGTCCAGGATGACCTCACAGACCAGTTCATCAAGGCCGTGGAGGTTACACAGGACCACAAGCCTGAGCTGCCCAAGGAGAGGGAACGCATCGAAGGGCTGGGGGGCAGGTAAGGCTTACTGACACATACTACCCTATTAGGTTAGTTGTCTAGCCGGCCAACTCAACATTAATGTTTAGTCTGTCTGACAGACTAGCCTAACATATAATACTGTACTAGGGCTCCCAATAACCGTACCTTCCTCATGTGACTGTGCATACAAAACAACAGCCCCTATGACAAGAGAATGGGTTTGTGCCAAAAAGCATGTCTTCCTCTATCTCTCTCTCTCTTTTGCACAATAGCAACTTAAACTCTTGTCTGCTTTGGGTGACAACATGATCTATTCTAATGCAAACTCAGTCAGATGAAGCATTGTAGCATCTATGCCTGCTTGGTGGGAAACAACAGAAAAACTCCTAACTGACTGGGTGACTAGACTAGAGGGATGGACAGACTACTGTAGAACTGACTGGGTGACTAGACTAGAGGGATGGATAGACTACTGTAAAACTGACTGGGTGACTAGGCTAGAGGGATGGACAGACTACTGTAGAACTGACTGGGTGACTAGACTAGAGGGATGGACAGACTACTGTAGAACTGACTGGGTGACTAGACTAGAGGGATGGATAGACTACTGTAAAACTGACTGGGTGACTAGGCTAGAGGGATGGACAGACTACTGTAGAACTGACTGGGTGACTAGACTAGAGGGATGGATAGACTACTGTAAAACTGACTGGGTGACTAGACTAGAGGGATGGACAGACTACTGTAGAACTGACTGGGTGACTAGACTACTGTAGAACTGACTGGGTGACTAGACTAGAAGGATGGACAGACTACTGTAGAACTGACTGGGTGACTAGACTAGAGGGATGGACAGACTACTGTAGAACTGACAGGGTGACAAGACTAGAGGGATGGACAGACTACTGTAGAACTGACAGGGTGACTAGACTAGAGGGATGGACAGACTACTGTAGAACTGACTGGGTGACTAGACTAGAGGGATGGACAGACTACTGTAGAACTGACTGGGTGACTAGACTAGAGGGATGGATAGACTACTGTAAAACTGACTGGGTGACTAGACTAGAGGGATGGACAGACTACTGTAGAACTGACTGGGTGACTAGACTAGAGGGATGGACAGACTACTGTAGAACTGACTGGGTGACTAGACTAGAGGGATGGACAGACTACTGTAGAACTGACTGGGTGACTAGACTAGAGGGATGGACAGACTACTGTAGAACTGACTGGGTGACTAGACTAGAGGGATGGACAGACTACTGTAGAACTGACTGGGTGACTAGACTACTGTAGAACTGACTGGGTGACTAGAGGGATGGACAGACTACTGTAGAACTGACAGGGTGACTAGACTAGAGGGATGGACAGACTACTGTAGAACTGACTGGGTGACTAGGCTAGAGGGATGGACAGACTACTGTAGAACTGACTGGGTGACTAGACTAGAGGGATGGACAGACTACTGTAGAACTGACTGGGTGACTAGACTAGAGGGATGGACAGACTACTGTAGAACTGACTGGGTGACTAGACTAGAGGGATGGACAGACTACTGTAGAACTGACTGGGTGACTAGGCTAGAGGGATGGACAGACTACTGTAGAACTGACTGGGTGACTAGACTAGAGGGATGGACAGACTACTGTAGAACTGACTGGGTGACTAGACTAGAGGGATGGACAGACTACTGTAGAACTGACTGGGTGACTAGACTACTGTAGAACAGACTGGGTGACTAGAGGGATGGACAAACTACTGTAGAACTGACTGGGTGACTAGACTACTGTAGAACTGACTGGGTGACTAGACTACTGTAGAACTGACTGGGTGACTAGACTACTGTAGAACTGACTGGGTGACTAGACTACTGTAGAACTGACTGGGTGACTAGAGGGATGGACAGACTACTGTAGAACTGACTGGGTGACTAGACTACTGTAGAACTGGCTGGGTGACTAGACTACTGTAGAACTGACTGGGTGACTAGACTACTGTAGAACTGACTGGGTAACTAGACTACTGTAGAACTGACTGGGTAACTAGACTACTGTAGAACTGACTGGGTGACTAGAGGGATGGACAGACTACTGTAGAACTGACTGGGTGACTAGACTACTGTAGAACTGACTGGGTGACTAGACTACTGTAGAACTGACTGGGTGACTAGACTACTGTAGAACTGACTGGGTAACTAGACTACTGTAGAACTGACTGGGTAACTAGACTACTGTAGAACTGACTGGGTGACTAGACTAGAGGGCTGGACAGACGCCGGGTAAACTCACTACCGTAGAGCGATCTCCTTCAGATAAGGAACACATAGTGTGCGTCCCAAATGTCCCTGGTCATAACTAGTGCACTACGGAGAATGGGGGGGGGGGGGGGGGGGGTACTATTTGGGATGAAGCCAGTGATGCCCACAGAGAAAGTGAGCTTGGGGTGATTTTTTTTCCCCCCAGTGACTTTAAGACTCTTGCCAGACTAGTCATCAGCATCGCAGCAGTTTACTGACACTATGTTGTGCATACGTGTTATTAGATCAACCAGCCAATTGAAATAAAGGTTATCGAGCAAGTCATTTTGGAACAATTTTATGCTACTAAGTTACTCCCCATTCCCTTATCTAGAGCCTGGTCACAGGTAGTGAACTATAAATTAACTCCCTATTCCCTTATCTACAGCCTGGTCACAGGTAGTCAACTATAAATTAACTCCCTATTCCCTTATCTAGAGCCTGGTCACAGGTAGTCAACTATAAATTAACTCCCTATTCCCTTATCTAGAGCCTGGTCACAGGTAGTCAACTATAAATTAACTCCCTATTCCCTTATCTAGAGCCTGGTCACAGGTAGTCAACTATAAATTAACTCCCTATTCCTTATCTAGAGCCTGGTCACAGGTAGTGAACTATAAATGAACTCCCTATTCCTTATCTAGAGCCTGGTCACAGGTAGTCAACTATAAATTAACTCCCTATTCCTTATCTAGAGCCTGGTCACAGGTAGTCAACTATAAATTAACTCCCTATTCCTTATCTACAGCCTGGTCACAGGTAGTCAACTATAAATTAACTCCCTATTCCCTTATCTAGAGCCTGGTCACAGGTAGTCAACTATAAATTAACTCCCTATTCCCTTATCTAGAGCCTGGTCACAGGTAGTGAACTATAAAGGTAATGCCTTTTGTGACACTGACTGGCTAAATCATAACTACTTCACCACTACCTATGATAACTGTCCTGTCTGTCTCTCTCCTATCTCCAGTGTGATAACCGTCCTGTCTGTCTATCTTCCTCCTATCTCCAATGAGATAATTATCCTGTCTGTCTCTCTTCCTCCTATCTCCAGTGTGATAATTCTCCTGTCTGTCTCTCTTCCTCCTATCTCCAGTGTGATAATTCTCCTGTCTGTCTCTCTTCCTCCTATCTCCAGTGTGATAATTCTCCTGTCTGTCTCTCTTCCTCCTATCTCCAGTGTGATAATTCTCCTGTCTGTCTCTCTTCCTCCTATTTCCAGTGAGATAATTCTCCTATCTCCAGTGAGATAATTCTCCTGTCTGTCTCTCTTCCTCCTATCTCCAGTGAGATAATTCTCCTGTCTGTCTCTCTTCCTCCTATCTCCAGTGAGATAATTATCCTGACTGTCTCTCTTCCTCCTATCTCCAGTGAGATAATTCTCCTGTCTGTCTCTCTCTCCTATCTCCAGTGAGATAATTATCCTGTATGTCTCTCTCTCCTATCTCCAGTGATATAATTATCCTGTCTGTCTCTCTTCCTCCTATCTCCAGTGTGATAAAGAAGTCTGGTGTGAACAGGGTGGTGTGGAAGAGACCCAGGTTAACTCATAACGGCCCCGTCCGGAGGAGCACCGTCATCGACCAGATCCCTTTCCTGGCTGTTGCCAGAGCTCTGGGTATGTTGTTGTTGTCTTAAATCTCCACAGACATTTTTCTGGAAATAGTTTGATTATTTTGTTAATGTTTCTCCCTGTTACCTGAAACCTTCATTATTTTGGAGTTGTCCCTCTGGCCAGTTCAGTCCGAACAGATTCACCAAATCATGGACATTTAGTTGCACTTGAACAGGAGTTGCCTCACTCAGAGGCACGTGGTGCTAGGCAAATCCAGTATTTCTACCTGCACATCCTCATCTGCACATCTATCACTCCAGTGTAAATCTGCTAAATTGTAATTACTTCGCCACTAATGGCCTATTTATTGCCTTATTTTCTTACTTCATTTGCATACACTGTATACACCTTACCTTCTTACTTCATTTGCGTACACTGTATACAGATTTTATTATTGTGTTATTTGACTATATGTTTGTTTATGTGTAACTCTGTGTTGTTGTTTGTATGTTTTGTTTCTTCCATGTGTAACTCTGTATTGTTGTTTGTATGTTTGTTTATTCCATGTGTAACTCTGTGTTGTTGTTTGTATGTTTGTTTATTCCATGTGTAACTCTGTGTTGTTGTTTGTATGTTTTGTTTATTCCATGTGTAACTCTGTGTTGTTGTTTGTATGTTTGTTTTACTCCATGTGTAACTCTGTGTTGTTGTTTGTATGTTTGTTTATTCCATGTGTAACTCTGTGTTGTTGTTTGTATGTTTGTTTTACTCCATGTGTAACTCTGTGTTGTTGTTTTTGTCACACTGCTTTGCTTTATCTTGGCCAGGTCTCAGTTGTAAATGAGAACTTGTTCTCAACTAGCCTACCTGGTTAAATAAAGGTGAAATAATACCCCAAAAAATGTACGCTATGGCGCTCTGAGGCGGCTGATGTTGGTGGGATTTGGAGGATGATGAAGGCAACAGGGGAAAGAGCCTCAGATCCACAAAGTCCCTTCCACCAGGTGGCTGATGAGATATGTTGGCACGACTGCCATATTGCATCTCCATCCCAAAGCCCTTGCTTGGAAGTGTACTTCACCAGACTGCCAAGAACCTTGTCCTCATCCAGGTCAAGGTGGTGAGACACGGTAGTGGTGACACCATAGGCCTTGTTGATCTCTGCACCAGGCAGGATGCTCTTGTCAGCATACTTGTGGTCCATGGAGAATAAGAGCACCTCCTCCCAGCTGCTACCTCAACTGGAGTCATCTGTGTCATTGTGTTGTGTGACAAAACTACATTTTAGAGCGGCCTTTTATTGTCCCCTGCACAAGGTGCACCTGGGGAATTATCAAGATGTTTAATCAGCTTCTTGATATGCCACACCTGTCAGGTGGCTGGATTATCTAGGCAAAGGAGAAATGTTCACTAACAGGGATGTAAACTAAATGTGTGCACAACATTTGAGAGAAATAAGGTTTCTTGTCCATATGGAACATTTCTGGGATCTTTTATTTCATGAAACAACTGCGTTCTATATTTTTGTTCAGTATGGATTTAAACTTCTTTTTTTTTTTCTCTCTAAATACATTTTTGGACGTTTCTTGTTTTTAGAAAAGCAGGTTTGTTTTCTTTGCCAACGTTTTTCCGGAGTTTTCCTCATCTCTCTGCACATTCCTAAAGAACACCTAGTTTGTCTCCAGTTCCTAGATTTTCTTTACACTGTAAAAATCTAACATCTTAACACTCTGGTTGGGGAGCAAAGTGAAGCACTGCACTACACTTGACATAAATTCCCTTGTTTCTCAGAGTCGGTTTCACAGGTATGCTTCTTTCTATAGGGGGAGGCTCACTGTTTTCCATAGGGGGAGGCTCTCTGTTTTCCATAGGGGGAGGCTCTCTGTTTTCCATAGGGGGACGCTCACTGTTTTCCATAGGGGGATGCTCACTGTTTTCCATAGAGGGACGCTCACTGTTTTCCATAGGGGGAGGCTCTCTGTTTTCCATAGAGGGAGGCTCACTGTTTTCCATAGGGGGAGGCTCACTGTTTTCCATAGGGGGAGGCTCACTGTTTTCCATAGGGGGAGGCTCACTGTTTTCCATAGAGGGACGCTCACTGTTTTCCATAGGGGGAGGCTCTCTGTTTTCCATAGAGGGAGGCTCACTGTTTTCCATAGGGGGAGGCTCACTGTTTTCCATAGGGGGAGGCTCACTGTTTTCCATAGGGGGAGGCTCACTGTTTTCCATAGGGGGAGGCTCACTGTTTTCCATAGGGGGAGGCTCACTGTTTTCCATGGGGGGAGGCTCACTGTTTTCCATGGGGGGAGGCTCACTGTTTTCCATGGGGGGAGGCTCACTGTTTTCCATAGGGGGAGGCTCTCTGTTTTCCATAGGGGGATGTTCTCTGTTTTCCATAGGGGGAGGCTCACTGTTTTTCATAGGGGGAGGCTCTCTGTTTTCCATAGGGGGATGCTCACTGTTTTCCATAGGGGGAGGCTCACTGTTTTCCATAGGGGGAGGCTCACTGTTTCCCATAGGGGGATGCTCACTGTTTTCCATAGGGGGAGGCTCACTGTTTTCCATAGGGGGAGGCTCACTGTTTTCCATAGGGGGAGGCTCACTGTTTTCCATAGGGGGATGCTCTCTGTTTTCCATAGGGGGAGGCTCACTGTTTTCCATAGGGGGAGGCTCACTGTTTTCCATAGGGGGAGGCTCTCTGTTTTCCATAGGGGGATGCTCTCTGTTTTCCATAGGGGGATGCTCTCTGTTTTCCATAGGGGGAGGCTCACTGTTTTCCATAGGGGGAGGCTCACTGTTTTCCATAGGGGGAGGCTCACTGTTTTCCATAGGGGGAGGCTCACTGTTTTCCATAGGGGGATGCTCTCTGTTTTCCATAGGGGGAGGCTCACTGTTTTACATAGGGGGATGCTCTCTGTTTTCCATAGGGGGATGCTCACTGTTTTCCATAGGGGGATGCTCTCTGTTTTCCATAGGGGGAGGCTCACTGTTTTCCATAGGGGGGATGCTCACTGTTTTCCATAGGGGGGAGGCTCACTGTTCACTGTTTTGCTCTTCCCAGACATAAAGAGCCCATATATAACTATGTTTGGGAACAGCAAGACCGGCAACGAGGCATTTCATCTTCTTTTTGCCCAGTTACTGTAAATTACTGTGGAAATGTGTAAAACCCCCTCTACTTCTCCTTTCCCTTTGCTATCCAGTGTTTCCTTGTGAGACGAGGATCATTTTATTTAAATATATTCTGCCCCTATAGGGGACCTGTGGAGCTATGACTTCTACAGCGGAGAGTTTGTCGTGTCCCCGGAGCCAGACACCTGTGTTCTGACCCTTGACCCCCATAAACACCGTTACATCATCCTGGGCAGTGACGGGCTGTGGAACATGGTGCCCCCCCAGGACGCCGTCTCCATGTGCCAGGACAACGATGAGGCCATGGTGAGTCGTGGTGCTAAACGTCAGTGTGCTGTTCAGTAGGTCAAAACATTTTGCAACGGGGTTTAGGTATCACTCTGTTTTGAAACGTTTTTACCTGCTGAACACGGACTAAGGCTTTTCAAACTGGGACACTGAGGCTTGTGTGTGCAGCCTGGTCTCATTAATGTATTTATTGTATGACCCACATGATCATACATTTTTATTTTTAAATCACACAACTACTGTAAACAAACCTCCCTCCCTCTCTCCTAGGCGCCGTGCGGGGTGTCCAGCGCTCGCCAGCTGGTGAGCCACGCCCTCCTGCGGTGGCGCCAGAGGATGCTGCGTGCGGACAACACGTCGGCCATCGTCATCGCCCTGCAGGAGCTGGGTGTCCCTCAGGAACCTCTCCACCACGAGGAGGTGCTGCTGAACCTGGCCGAGGGACAACACTGTGGCCCCGCATCAGACTCCCACTCCAACACACCACTCGTCAAGGTACAGAGCAGAGGGACTTGTAAGGTTGTGTGTCCAAAAATGGCACTCTATTCTCTATGTAGTGCACTGTGGAAAAATAGGGTGCTATTTGGGGTAAATCATAATTACTACTTCATTAGTACTGTCTGAAATACCTCTGTCCCCCTCTCTCTCTCCCTCCCTCTGCCCCCCTCTCTCTCTCCCTCCCTCTGCCTCCCTCTCTCTCTCCCTCCCTCTGCCTCTCTCTCTTTCTGTCTTTCTGTTTTTCTGTCTCTCCCTCTGTTTCTCTCTGCCCCCCTCTGTCTTTCTCTCTTTCTGTTTTTCTCTCTGTCTCTCTCTGTCTCTCTCTAGGTTCCAGACATGGACATGTCGTCTGCTGTGTGTGAGCTCCTTCCGACCCTGGAGCGTGGACACGGCCTATCAGGGAGCAGCCTGTACGTCCTGGCCCAATCAGATCCCTTTGACCCGGCCCTCTCAGACTCTGACGACTCCCGCACCGGTTTCTCCCTGACGACAGACAGCCCCGGCCCGGGGGAGGAGCTTAGTGACGTCACCGCCAGGACGCCCGGCGGCAAACGGACTCTAGATGATGACACGTCACCCAACCCAGTCCCGTCCGCCAAGAGGAACCGGAGGAGGAATGGCGAGGGAACGTTGGCGGGGCCGAAAGGCGGTGGAGGAAAGGACCAGAAACAGTCTCTGACTCCGCCCCCTACCAACGGTTCCCCCACGCTCTTCCAGCAGCAACACGGCAAGGCCACCGTGTGTGTGTGCTGAGAGACACACACACACTATAGACGGACTAACAGGGACACAAGACAGACAATAACATTCTGCCTTTTCCCACAACCTTTTACAAACGACTCTGACTGACTGAGAGACCAGAGTCCCTTTCAGGGTCGTTATTCCTCTGTTTGGTGACACCTACTAGTCATATTGATGGATTACATATTGGTATTGTGTTCTGCACTTGTCCTCTGTTATCTTTCATCTTACTCTGTTCTCTGGGATGATGGAGAATAATGATTTTAAGTGGTGGTCTGTCATGTAAATCATTTTTAAACCCCCGTAAGTAACTCTGTGATGCAAAGAAAAGGTTAACATTTTCAAAACGGCTCTTGTAAACACATACAACGTTTTCCCAAATTAGCCACAACATTTGGGGTCGACAGGCATTTATAAAAAAAAAAATTACAAGTTTGGAATACTGCCCCTCCCCCAGGGCGTGGCTGTCTGGGTGATGGTTAACGTGTGAACGTACACAACGTCACAAGATATCTCGCACTCATTATGTCGTGACTAAATCTTTATTTATTTTGAGGTTTGGTGCTGTTTTGGGGACAGAAAAATCACCCAAAGTATGAATTTATCCAATCTGTAAATATTCTGCAAATCTTGACATGGGTTCATTAATAAAATACACGTATTACTTACTTTTAGGTAAAGCAATATATTTTTTTATACATTATACACTATTGTAGAAGCTATAGACGAGGATAGCCTACCATTTTTAGATTTTCAAATCAATATATTCCCACCATTTCCTAAATTCACTTCGTCTTGATATTCATCATAATCTTGATATTCCCTCATCATTCAATCCTCCTATCCTTCCTTTATGGTTTACTAGGCCCATCCTGGTTTTAAATTGGATTTAAAATGTTGATTTTCCTTCTATTGTGTATTCTGTTATTTCTTCACATATTGTAATGAGATCATCCCAAACTGAAAGGTGCTGTTACAGTTTAAACCAGTGAACTAATTCACCTATAATAAACGTAATTAGTTTGACAAGGTGAACCTTATGATATAGTCAAGTCAGGATGTTGCTGTTCCCACTGTCAGATGAGCTCACATGATGACACCTTGTGGTCATTACATGTAACTGCAACACTTAGCCTATTTATTTTATTTTCCTTTTTACTGAACCCCCCCAACAACAATATCTACAGACAATGAACTGTTGGCTATTTAAATGCTCCAGTTTAGTCTATGGGTTCTGTTGTCTGCAGTGGTCTTTGAGAAAATGGTTGTGGTAAACTAGCTAGTTGTCAATATACATTTGTTTGTTTTTTAGTTTTTAGAATACTGGGGGGGGGGGGGGGGGGGGGTCTTAACTTTTATTTGCTTCTCAAGTTGATTGACTTGAACTAGGATTGCTAGATATATACGCGACTCGTTGACATCTTTTAAGTGATTATCAATGTTTCATTTAAAAAGCAGTCAGATGCTTCATCTTAATTTACCTACATGGATATGACTCGTGTTTTTTATTTTACCTTTATTTAACGAGGCAAGTCAGTTAAGAACACGTTCTTATTTACAATGACGGCCTAGGAACAGTGGGTTAACTGCCTGTTCAGGGGCAGAACGACAGATTTGTACCTTGTCAGCTCGGGGGTTTGAACTTGCAACCTTTCGGTTACTAGTCCAACGCTCTAACCACTAGGCTACCCTGCAGCCTCTACACTCTAACCACTAGGCTACCTGCCTCTAACCACTAGGCTACCCTGCCACCCCGGCAGCATTGTTTTATTATTTGACCTGTAGTCCTCACATCGCTGTTGCTGTGGTTACGGGGCATCAGACTTTTGACAGTACTAGTGTTTTTAACAAAGGTCTACCGACTGCCACATTTGCTTCATGACAAGCTCTCGTTAAATTATTAATCATTTTCTGTATGTAGTTTTAGTTTTTCTAGACCAAAGTGCCATTTTAACTGGACAATTTTAATTTTTTTCCTAGTAGGCCTGTATTTGTGTTAGTGTTTTTTACTATTTTGTTGGATTGAACATTTTAAATGTTTTTAGGTGAAGAGATACTGGTGTGTCATTCTGCCAGAACATATTTTCTGTTACTTTGTTTGTGATGGTCTTGTGCATAATGTTTTTAGGAATAGTATTGGTTGCGTCCCAAATGTAACTTTATTCCAGAAGTAGTGCACTACTTAGCTACACACACATACTCCATAATGACAAAGCTAAAAACAGGTTTTTAGACATTTTTGCTAATTTATTAAAAAATAAAAAACTGAATTATCACATTTACATAAGTATTCAGACCCTTTACTCAGTACTTTGTTGAAGCATCTTTGTCAGCGATTACAACCTCCAGTCTTCTTGGGGTATGACGTTACAAGCTTGGCACACCTGTATTTGGGGAGTTTCTCCCATTCTTCTCTGCAGATCCTCTCAGGTTGGATGGGGAGCGTCGCTGCACAGCTATTTTCAGGTCTCTTCAGAGATGTTAGATCGGTTTCAAGTCCGGGCTCTGGCTGGGCCACTTGAGGGCTCTGGCTGGGCCACCAAACTTCCTCCATTTAAGAATGATGGAGGCCACTGTATTGTTGCGGACCTTAAATGCTGCAGAAATGTTTTGGTACCCTTCCCCAGATCTGTGCCTCGACACAATCCTGTCTCGGAGCTCTACGGACAATTCCTTCGACCTCATGGTTTGGTTTTTGCTCTGACATACACTGTCAACTGTGAGACCTTATATAGCCAGGTGTGTGCCTTTCCAAATCCTGTCCAATTAATTTGAATTTACCACAGGTGGACTCCAATCAAGTTGTAGAAACATCTCAAGGATGATCAATGGAAACAGGATCCACCTGAGCTCAATTTGGAGTCTCATAGCAAAGGGTCTGAATACTTATGTAAATTATGTATGTATGTAAATAAGGTATTTCTGTTTATATTTGACCCCTTTCTCCCCAATTTCGTGGTATCCAATTGTTTTCAGTAGCTACTATCTTGTCTCATCGGAATTGTTGTTGACCAGATCAATGTTGATGTGTAAAAAAACAAAAAAAACTGTCTTATTCTTTGATTGTAGAGCCGTGGTTTAGTGGTAACACTCCCTCTTCTCACATACCAACTTCCGGCCGCCTCGCTTCATGTTCCTATGAAAAAACTATGCAGATTTGATTTACTGTATGTGGCTCTGACAGAGACCCCAGGGTTTAAAATCGACCCTTCTGCCTTTCTCTGCCTCTTATCTTCTTCTAAATTCTAATATGTCAAATGACTGCATCCAGTTTGCTGAGTAGAGGGTTTGAGGTTATTTTGTAAATTACATCGCCGAAGTCGAGGATCGGTAGGATGGTCAGTTTTACAAGGGTATGTTTGGCAGCGTGAGTGAAGGAGGCTTTGTTGCGAAAAAGGGAGCCGATTCTAGGTGTAATATTGGATTGGAGATGCTCAACATGAGTCTGGAAGGAGAGTTTACAGTCTAATCAGACACCTAGGTATTTGTAGTTGTCCACATATTCCAAGTCAGAGCCGTCCAGAGTAGTGATGCTAGTCGGGCGGGCGGGCGGGTGCGGGCATCGATCGGTTGAAGAACATGCACTTAGTTTTAAACATTTTTCTAAAAACTTGTTTTGGCTTGGTCATTATGAGGTATTATGTGTAAATTGGTGAGAAATAAAAATACATTTAGAATAACTTAACAAAACGTGGAAAAAGTCAAGGGGTCTGAGTATGCTCACAAGTGTAAACTGATAGGCAAATGGAACATGCACAAACTTTGGACTACTGTTAAATAGGCATATGGCAATCAAGATAATTTTAGCGTGATATGATGTTTAAACATGGGTTTGAAGATGATTCACTTGTTCTTATTTACCATCTAGAATGATAGAGATTGAGTAGGTGGAGAGAAACACACCGGGCGGAAATAACCTGTTAACCAGAATGAAGAATGAACATGTGAGAGAAAAAAAATCTAAAATACTGTTAGAAATTAGCTAAATGTACAACTAATAATACATTATATACATGATTTAATTAATGGAGCATTCATTATTATTCTTGTTTACTACACATGTATCTTGCCATAGGTCTTCTGAAAGAATAGAACCTGGTCATTGTCACCAAACAAAAAACTTTTTTCTCTAAACCAAAACCCCCCTCGTGCCATATTCTGTCAGTTACTACTATGACCATGTCACCAAGGTGATCCGAATCGTTATGGCACCGGATCAGACCTCGCGCACCCTCCTTCATTCCCGTTAACACAGATGTTTCAACCTTTCAGCGACCTCAATCTACCAATAGCAAAAAAATATCTCGAAATGTATTCGAGTCTTATTTATGAACTAATCTATGCGGTTCTAGAATCCCGAATCGGTAGATTACGGATGTACACATTACGGCAGTCACCGAAGGGTTCGGTGAGCTATAATAAGAACTGGGTCTGACTCTCCCTCCTCTCTTCGTGTCACAGGGAACTCCGACGTAGCAACATAAATTGTCCCTGTACCATGTTGGCGACCAGGTATGCGGCTACATTGAAGTGGCCCTATTTTCATCCCATGCTTGCGGTAGCTACATTAGTACATGCGCAAAACCCAAGTCGTTAACTGGACTTTCGATTGGACTTTAAAATTGAGGATCTGGCCATAAAATGATTAACTGATAATCAAGTGGAAGACCACACACATGAATAATACCGTATTATAACTGTAGCATACTGTCGACTACACGTGACTGGGGAGAGCGTCAACTGTATCCACAGGGGGGGGGGGGGGGGGGGCAGTGACCAATCAGAGTATCAGGATCAATGACGTGTTTCCGAAGCGTCGATTTACCGACGTGTGTGCAGACGGGGAGAAGGGAAAAACAACTTTATATCGGAGTTGTCTCGAGATGGCCATGCATTTTCATGGCATACGGCTAGTAAGCATATAATTTCTCCATTGAATACAGACGGTCGACGTAAACAACCCTCATCGAATATTCAAAACTGGATTACAATAATGAGATGCATCCACCAATCCAAAGAAAGGATATGCGGGTGTTAGGCAGCCCGGCGTGTCGCTTTGTGGACAACGACTCCCATTATTAGAGCGGAGAGACTTCTAACCCGTCAGTATAGCCATAATCTTTGATAAAAGTCCATTAACAAAGAAGTAGACCAGACCCAGCTGCTACTGCATTGGTGTCTATATGAGACACATCTAGTAGACCGGAACTGACTTTTTATTTTTTACAAAACGGCGAGTGAACCATCTTCATTTATCCACCATCTTTGGTGTGTTCAGAAGGATGCAGAGGATGTAAACAAACAACAATGACAGCCGTAGGCCTGGTTCTTTGCAGCCAGACGTTAGTTCTGCATAGTTATCAAGGTATATCAGACCCATATCCATCCGTACAGAACACCTGTCGGCTCTGCGGACAAAATCTGCTCATCAAAGGGACATTACAGGCAACACGAAGAATATTTGACAAGCCCAAAGCCTCAAAGGACAAAAAGTTATGTGACAGATTCCTTGCCACCGGTTTAGTGCTAACTGAGGCACCAGGGGTGAAGTCGGGCAGAATTTGTGCAAAGTGCTATCGACTATTTCTCAGGATAGAGGAATCTGTAAGCATTTTAAAGAAATGGCAATCAGAGCATCAGACACCGGGGACGAGCAAGAAGAGAAAGCGTGAACTGGAACCGAGTCCATCTGAAACAGACAGGGCTGCCAAGAAGACATCTGAACGGGAGCCGAGTCCATCTGAAACAGACAAGGGAGCCAAGAAGACATGTCCTCCCTATAAAAAGGTTCCCCCGAGGAGCAGTCTTGTCGAGGTAGTTATACTAACCAACTAGCCCAACGTTGGACTATAGGAGCCTAACGTTACTCCATAGTCCAAGGACCTTACATATTATGATTAAAGGGCGAATTGGCTTTGCAAGCCAAATACTCCCATCTAATCACGGATCGATTCTAGAAACATAAATTCATATACTTTCATATCAAAATTATTTCACATATGCAAAAATCACGGATCGATTCTAGAAACATAAATTCATATCAAAATTATTTCACATATGCAAAATACACACTTCATGCATAGCGTTTTAACAGTTGCAGCCGACAGTATTTTTCAGTGACGACACATTGTTGCGTCGGCCTCCCTTTTACTCACAGACGTTCAGAGACCCAGACAGCAAAATAGCTCAGGAAGTCGACTGCGCTGTAACATGGACATATGGCCGTGTGAGAACTCTAACGCTATAAAAGGTGTATCAATTTAACCTTGTGTTTAAAAAATATATATATATATATATATATATATTTCTCGCCGATATGAAAATATACGGTTATTTTAATGCTACCAAAACCGTACCGCAACCGATGCGTGTTAATGTTAAGAGCCAAGCATCGTGGCTCTTAGAACAACATTCACCACCTTGCCAATCACAAATCCCCGCCCCCCGCCTCCTAAAACCACGTGCATATACTTGTACTGTTGTATTCCTATCTTCTGTATTTTCATTATAATAATCTAAATTAGTCTATTAACTTCACATAATTTTTTTGCAGGTTGTCATAACATACCCTAACCAATTGGATCCAAAGCTGAAAAAGAGGGTTGAGAAGGTTTCATCAGAATTTTCTGGAATGGTTGAAAACCTGGCGAAAGGCAAATTGGCGACATTTGTCAGGTTAGCCTTGACGAATGAGACCATGTGTCAAGAAATCAGAAAGCAGATGACGCAGAAAATAGAAGCAGAGGTCAAGGCATATGCAAGACCCTTAAATTACTTGACTTCTGCTGAACCGTGCATCTTGAGTAGTACCTCGTTGGAGAATATGAAGTATTTTTCATACGAAGCGTTGGATAATGAGTTGTCCAGGAAGACACCGTGGCTTTATACCACCATCAATACTGCAACAGGTGGTTCCACCATCCATAACTGTGTGGCTGCCTCTGTGGCCCTGAGAGGTAGAAACCCCAGGCTTTCTGCACTGGCCTATGTCATCAACTCAACACTGACCCAAGGGGGGGTTAAGCCCATTTTCAAAAGACTCTCTAAGATGGGCATAACAACCACACATAGCAATGTCCTAAATAAGCAGAAAGAGATGAAGGCAGCTGGGTATGACATCAACATCAAATGCTGGAGGGAGGACTGTGAGCTGTTTTTCCAACATAGTGTCAGCGGTGAAGTCTGCCCACGACCTCCTCCTACGGCTAAACCGACAGAGGAGACCGGAAGAGAGGAGGACGAGGGGCCAGTGGAGGATGAGTTTGAAATAGAGCTGGACTGGGGTCCACTGGAGGACGAGGGTGAAGAAGATGAGGAAGAGTGGAGTCCACTATCAGAAGAGACAGAAAGAGAGGAGGACAGAGGATCAACAGTACAGGAAGAGAGAGGAGAGGAGAAAGACAGGGGTTCCCTGCTAGGAGAGACAGAAACAGAGGAAGTGGGACATGCATCATCAGCACTACAAGGAAATGACACACAGGAAGAGGACTCTGATTCAACGGTGGATTCAGAGACGGAATACTTTGGATTAAACCTCACTTGTGAGAGTGATTAGAGAAGTAGCCTAACAAAGAGTCTGTAGATGACAGATCTAGGCCTAGGCTACATCTCTGAACAACAAGGGACTAATCATAGCATGCATCCCAAAATGGCACCCTATTCCCCTATATAGTGCACTACTTTTCACCTGGGCCATTTGGGACAGAATCATACAGTGAAATTACTCCTGTTGAGGGGGTCAGGATGTGAGGTCTACTGTTCCTGGTGTGTATTGAGGGGGTCAGGATGTGAGGTCTACTGTTCCTGGTGTGTATTGAGGGGGTCAGGATGTGAGGTCTACTGTTCCTGGTGTATATTGAAGGGGTCGGGATGTGAGGTCTACTGTTCCTGGTGTGTATTGAGGGGGTCAGGATGTGAGGTCTACTGTTCCTGGTGTGTATTGAAGGGGTCGGGATGTGAGGTCTACTGTTCCTGGTGTGTATTGGGGGGGTCAGGATGTGAGATCTACTGTTCCTGGTGTGTATTGAGGGGGTCAGGATGTGAGGTCTACTGTTCCTGGTGTGTATTGAGGGGGTCAGGATGTGAGGTCTACTGTTCCTGGTGGGTATTGAGGGGGTCAGGATGTGAGGTCTACTGTTCCTGGTGTGTATTGAGGGGGTCAGGATGTGAGGTCTACTGTTCCTGGTGTGTATTGAGGGGGTCAGGATGTGAGGTCTACTGTTCCTGGTGTGTATTGAGGGGGTCAGGATGGGGGGTCCTGGGGGTCAGGATGTGAGGTGTACAGTGTGTTTACAACCATATTAAAGAGACCAGTTCAATTCAAACTTTATTGTCCCAGCAGGGAGTTTTTTCATTGTGTAGCTAAGAGTACATAGCTGCTCAACAAAAACAATTTTTGTTATTTGGTACTCCCCAAAATAGCACCCTATTCCCTAATATAGTGCACTACTTACCCCATAGGGCTCTGGTCAAAAGTAGTGCACTAGTTACTCCATAGGGCTCTGGTCAACAGTAGTGCACTAGTTACTCCATAGGGCTCTGGTCAAAAGTAGTGCACTAGTTACTCCATAGGGCCCTGGTCAAAAGTAGTGCACTAGTTACTCCATAGGGCCCTGGTCAAAAGTAGTGCACAAGTTACTCCATAGGGCCCTGGTCAAAAGTAGTGCACTAGTTACTCCATAGGGCTCTGGTCAAAAGTAGTGCACTAGTTACTCCATAGGGCTCTGGTCAAAAGTAGTGCACTAGTTACTCCATAGGGCTCTGGTCAAAAGTAGTGCACTAGTTACTCCATAGGGCCCTGGACAAAAGTAGTGCACTAGTTACTCCATAGGGCCCTGGTCAAAAGTAGTGCACTAGTTACTCCATAGGGCCCTGGTCAAAAGTAGTGCACTAGTTACTCCATAGGGCCCTGGTCAAAAGTAGTGCACTAGTTACTCCATAGGGCCCTGGTCAAAAGTAGTGCACTAGTTACTCCATAGGGCTCTGGTCAAAAGTAGTGCACTAGTTACTCCATAGGGCTCTGGTCAAAAGTAGTGCACTAGTTACTCCATAGGGCCCTGGTCAAAAGTAGTGCACTAGTTACTCCATAGGGCCCTGGTCAAAAGTAGTGCACTAGTTACTCCATAGGGCCCTGGTCAAAAGTAGTGCACTAGTTACTCCATAGGGCCCTGGTCAAAAGTAGTGCACTATACAGCGTTCCGTTTGTGAAGCCACTCATTGGGCCAAGATGATCCAGACAATAAACAAAAAATAAATAAAAATTATAATACCAATTAATTTTTTAAATGACCTCGAGTTTGCCAGAGATATTAGATTCATATGTTGTACAAACTAGTGTCAATCCCGACATCACATGTAGTTATCAGTTTAGATACAGCGTAGTCTCAAAGCTGACTGGGGTTGTCAGTTCAGATGTCCTGTTTTCCAAATCAGAACTCCTCTCCTTCATCTGTATTGGTCTGAATTATTATTATTAACCTTTATTTAACGAGGCAAGTCAGTTAAGAACAAATTCTTATTTTCAATGACGGCCTGGGAACAGTGGGTTAACTGGTCTAGGAACAGTGGGTTAACTGCCTTGTTCAGGGGCAGAACGACAGATTTTTACCTTGTCAGCTCCGGGATTCGATCCAGCAACCTTCAATGTTACTAGTCCAACGCTCTAACCACTAGGCTACCTGCCTCCCCTCTAACCACTAGGCTACCTTCCTCCCCTCTAAACCACTAGGCTACCTGTCGCCCCTAAAGACACAGGACAGGTGTAACATACAGGATGCCTACAGGAAGTTTTACTGTCTATACCCAGTCCACATATTTCATATCGGTGCAGCTGAAGCTAAAGACTCTAGTCTATTGGGATGCACCCCTATGAGAGAACAAAAGAGCTTCAGATGTTCAACCATAGAACTAGAATTCTAGAATATTCTATGCCGTGGGTCCTCGGAAACATGACCCGCCAAGCCGCGCTGCTTCTTAACCCCCTGCTCACTTAACCTGGAAGCCAGCCACACCAATGTTTCGGAGGAAACATTGGTCCCCCCCCCCCCCCACCGGTCAAACCCTCCCCTACCACGGACGGCGCAGGCCCATCCCAGTGGAACATCAGAACTGCGATGCAGAGCCTCAGACCGCTCGGAGGATTACATTTGTATGGGTTCAACTGAGGAAGAAGAGACCGCAAGGCTGCTCACAGAATCATTCTCACCATCCGTGAAGGACAGCACATGGAAGGCTAGGGTTCCACCCAGCTGTCAGAGGGAGAGAGAACCTGCATCCCAAATTACACCCGATTCCCTAAATAGTGCCCTTATCGGGCTCTGGTCAGAAGGAATGCACTGAATGAATAGGGTGCCATTTGTGACAAAACCCTTGAATACAAAAATAAACCTACATCCAGTATTTCATAGAGGAGTCTGTCTGGGTTATGTTCAGGAAGGAGACATGTTCTGGGTAAATAAAGGCTAGACAAACACAATATTTGGCCTACCAGCATAGGGGCACATGTTCCTACACACACAACCACACATTGGAAACAGTTACCCTTTAAAACTCACACTTAGACTATCAACCCGGTTTCCTAGGAGGCCTGGTTTCCTGGGAGGCCCGGTTTCCTGGGACAGATCAGGCCTAATCCTGTGCTAAAAAGCATTGCCAATGTCCCTGTGACTGGGCTATCCCCGAAAATTTGCTACCGTATAAAGTTTGACCCGCAGGTGTTTCCTGTGGTTTCTACCAGTGTGTGAGACACTGACCCGTGGGTGTAACTGACTGACCTGTGTGTGAGACACTGACCCGTGGGTGTAACTGACTGACCTGTGTGTGAGACACTGACCCAGTCATAAGGAATGAGTGGGAGGAGGAGGAGGAAACTGGGTACCATTTTGGATCTGAGATGTTCCATGGCCAGTGTGATGTGATAAGAGGCGATGGTGAGCAGGCTCTGTAGCTCAGGGTCAGGGGTCAGTTTGTCTCTGTGGGTCTGAAGGAAGTGCCGCAGGGTTCCCGTAGTTCACGAACTCCATGAACAACACAGGGTTCTGGGTAAACAACACATATTAGAATTCATGTTGTTGTAGTATATATGTTATAGATACTAGTTTTCTATTCCTTATGGAGACTAATATAAATAATGCAGACTCCCAGAGTGGTAGATTATCACACAGTATTTGTTCTTATTTTGGTCATGGGAGGATGGTCAGTTTCTCATTTGGGTCTCAGGTTGAAAAAGTTTAAGAACCTCAAATGGAGTGAATAGGCTGCCATTTGAGACATAAACTTTGTGACCTTTTTTCCCCCCACTAAAGCAGTGTCTCGTTTCCCCCTCAGTCTCAATGGACATTTCATCTCTGATCATTATGGGAATAAGATTATCAACTGCCTCAGAGGTTGAGGAGTGTACTGGTGGCAGCCTAGCCTAGCGTACCCTTTGGTGATCTGGTGGCAGCCTAGCGTAGTGTACCCTCTTTGGTGATCTGGTGGTAGCCTAGCGTAGCCTCTTTGGAGATCTGCTGGTAGCCTAGCGTAGCGTACCCTCTTTGGTGATCTGCTGGTAGCCTAGCGTAGCGTACCCTCTTTGGTGATCTGCTGGTAGCCTAGCGTAGCGTACCCTCTTTGGTGATCTGCTGGTAGCCTAGCGTAGCGTACCCTCTGGTGATCTGGTGGTAGCCTAGCGTAGCGTACCCTCTGATGATCTTGCAGGCGAACAGGCCGTGACCCTTGCAGGTTCCCTGTGTGTCATCCTGGCCTTGTAGAAGACTCCCTCCTTCCCTGTCTTGATGAGCTGAAGTGGGGACCCTGGGGATAATCACATCACTGTGGTTGTTATACTGATTAAAGACTTATTAAAATGTATACAATTCGATTATTTTACTTACATCATCCGTGTACACTGTTTGTTGCTGTAAATCGTCTGTGTGCGTATAGTCCTATGTATATGTGTGAGTGTGTGTGTAGCAAATGACAGACCCGGTCTTGTTTCCCTGTAGTGGTGTCTGCTCCTCAAGGCCCTCTCTCTCCCCAGCCTCTCTGCTCCTCAGGGCCCTCTCTCTCCACAGCCTCTCTGGTCCTCAGGGCCCTCTCTCTCCCTAGCCTCTCAGGGCCCTCTCTCTCCACAGCCTCTCTGCTCCTCAGGGCCCTCTCTCTCTCCACAGCCTCCCTGGTCCTCAGGGCCCTCTCTCTCCACAGCCTCTCTGGTCCTCAGGGCCCTCTCTCTCCACAGCCTCTCTGGTCCTCAGGGCCCTCTCTCTCCACAGCCTCTCTGGTCCTCAGGGCCCTCTCTCTCCCTAGCCTCCCAGGGCCCTCTCTCCCTAGCCTCTCAGGGCCCTCTCTCTCCACGTTACCCGACAACAGCCAGAAGGGAGGATGTTCCATGTATGGATGGTCCATATGGCTGACACAGACAATATACCATGTATGAATTATACTATGTAGTATGTACAGTAGCTGTACTATCTATGTATTATACTGTGTAGTATCTATGTATTATACTGTGTAGTATCTATGTATTATACTATGTAGTATCTATGTACAGTAGCTGTACTATACTGTGTAGTATCTATGTATTATACTGTGTAGTATCTATGTATTATACTGTGTAGATTCTATGTATTATACTATGTAGTATCTATGTACAGTAGCTGTACTATACTGTGTAGTATCTATGTATTATACTGTGTAGTATCTATGTATTATACTGTGTAGTATCTATGTATTATACTATGTAGTATCTATGTACAGTAGCTGTACTATACTGTGTAGTATATATGTATTATACTATGTAGTATCTATGTACAGTAGCTGTACTATACTGTGTAGTATCTATGTATTATACTGTGTAGTATGTACAGTAGCTGTATTATACTGTGTAGTATCTATGTTATACTGTGTATTATACTGTGTAGTATCTATGTATTATACTGTGTAGTATCTATGTATTATACTGTGTAGTATCTATGTATTATACTGTGTAGTATGTACAGTAGCTGTATTATACTGTGTAGTATCTATGTTATACTGTGTATTATACTGTGTAGTATCTATGTATTATACTGTGTAGTATCTATGTATTATACTGTGTAGTATCTATGTATTATACTGTGTAGTATCTATGTATTATACTGTGTAATATCTATGTATTATACTATGTAGTATCTATGTACAGTAGCTGTACTATACTGTGTAGTATCTATGTATTATACTATGTAGTATCTATGTACAGTAGCTGTACTATACTGTGTCGTATCTATGTATTATACTGTGTAGTATGTACAGTAGCTGTATTATACTGTGTAGTATCTATGTTATACTGTGTATTATACTGTGTAGTATCTATGTTATACTGTGTATTATACTGTGTAGTATCTATGTATTATACTGTGTAGTATCTATGTTATAATGTGTAGTATCTATGTATTATACTATGTAGTATCTATGTACAGTAGCATCTATGTACAGTAGCTGTACTATACTGTGTAGTATCTATGTATTATACTGTGTAGTATCTATGTTATACTGTGTGTTATACTGTGTAGTATCTATGTTATACTGTGTAGTATCTATGTATTATACTATGTAGTATGTACAGTAGCTGTACTATACTGTGTAGTATCTATGTACATTATCTGTATTATACTGTGTAGTATCTATGTACAGTATCTGTATGATACTGTGTAGTATATATGTATAGTAGCTGTACTATACTGTGTAGTATCTGTGTAGTATCTATGTATTTTACTGTGTAGTATTAGTTATTACTCTATTTAGAACCTAAGGGACGACTAGGAAAAGTTCAAACCAAGTTTATTCACCCACGGTGTCAAACGGCTACAAAGACATTTACACAAGCACATATATTTATACCTATATATATATATAGTCTCCTCCTCGCACATCTGGACAGCCAATCGATCTCTGTTGCCAGGCAGAACTTTAGCGATGCCTGTTCTTTCTCACTTCATCTGACTGTGACCTCGGCCCACATTCCTCCCTAATTCACTCCATGTCCTAACTTATCCGTTGACTGAAAACAGACTGCGGCCCTTCTCCTCTCCACAGGATACCTGAGATGTAACAATATCCTGTTCTGACAGAATGTAAACATCCTGCCCTCAGTAGATCTCCATACCCTCAGTCCTAGTTGGTGTCCAACGGTGTGTATAATGTGATGTTGGCGGACGTGTTGAGCGTGTGTTACCTAAACATCCTGCCCTCAGTAGATCTCCATACCCTCGGTCCTAATATGGTAACATGAATAAGGATATTTCATGTTTAGAAGTTAGTACCAATCAGTAGTATGTGTGTACAGTAATACATCGAAGTACTACACATCTTTCTATGCGGAGTATCTACTAGCTTACAGGCTCACTTCAAACGGTTTAACCTGAAAAGTAGAACACAGACCGTTTCTCACAAACCCATTGAGGTGAGGCGTCTTACTTTGTCAGACTCACCAGCACTATAACCACCAGGATGGTGAGCAGACACACCCCTGTTGAGGCAGGTCCGACGCCACGCTCAAAGGGCCAGACGAGACTTCAGGTACACGGCCAGGTGGGACTGCAGGTACACACGGGGCATGATGCAGAACACACACACACACTGATGAAATGGGTCACACTGTCTACTTAACCTGTTTTAAACGTGTACTGTATAATTATTTACACACAATTACATGGAGGTATAGGCTCAGTTCCATTTCAGGTGAGCAACTCACTTGAGAGTCGAGCGGTTGAATTGTTCAAGTAGGCTGCCATGTCATCAAATCCTTGTTCATGTAGACAGACTGCATGCCAGGGAGTCACACGTCCTTGTTCATGTAGACAGACTGCATGCCAGGGAGTCACAAGTCCTTGTTCATGTAGACAGACTGCATGCCAGGGAGTCACAAGTCCTTGTTCATGTAGACAGACTGCATGCCAGGGAGTCACAGGTGTTCTAATCCACCTACCTGTCTAACCCTACCTACACACCTACCTACCTGTCTAACCCTACCTACCTACCTGTCTAACCCACATACCTGTCTATACCTACCTACCTACCTACCTACCTACCTACCTACCTACCTACCTACCTACCTACCTACCTACCTACCTACCTACCTACCTACCTGTCTAACCCCACCTGCCTACCTGTCTAACCCCACCTAGCCACCCGTCTAACCCTACCTACCTACGTACCTGTCTAACCCTACCAACCTACCTACCTGTCTAGCCCTACCTACATACCTGTCTAACCCACATACCTGTCTATACCTACCTACCTGTCTAGCCCTACCTACCTACCTACCTGTCTAACCACACCTGCCTACCTGTCTAACCCCACCTAGCTACCCGTCTAACCCTACCTACCTATGTACCTGTCTAACCCTACTTACCTACCTGTCTAACCCTACTTACCTACCTGTCTAGCCGTACCTACCTTCCTTACCCTACCTACCTACCTACCTACCTACCTACCTGTCTAACCCTACCTACCTACCTACCTACCTACCTACCTACCTGTCTAACCCTACCTACCTAACTACACCTACCTACCTGTCTAATCCTACCTACCTACCCGTCTAATCCTACCTACCTACCTACCCGTCTAATCCTACCTACCTACCTACCTACCCAACCCTACCTACCTGTCTAACCCTAACTGTCTAACCCTACCTACCTGTCTAACCCTACCTGTCTAACTGTCTAACCCTACCTACCTGCCTAACCCTACCTACCTACCTGTCTAACCCTACCAACCTACCTACCTACCTACCTGTCTAACCCTACCAACCCACCTACCTACCTGTCTAACCCTACCTACCTACCTGTCTAACCCACATACCTGTCTAACCCTACCTACCTACCTACCTACCTGTCTAGCCCTACCTACCTACCTGTCTAGCCCTACCTACCTACCTAACCCTACCTACCTACCTGTCTAACACCACCTACCTACCTACCTACCTACCTACGTACCTGTCTAACCCTACCTACGTACCTGTCTAACCCTACCTACCTACCTACCTACCTGTCTAGCCCTACCTACCTACCTGTCTAATCCTACCTACCTACCTACCTACCTACCTACCTACCTGTCTAACTGTCTAACCCTACCTACCTGTCTAACCCTACCTACCTGTCTAACCCTACCTACCTGTCTACCTACCTACCTGTCTAACCCTACCTATCTGTCTAACCCTACCTATCTGTCTAACCCTACCTACCTGTCTACCTACCTATCTGTCTAACCCTACCTACCTACCTACCTACCTACCCCCACCTACCTACCTGTCTAACCCTACCTACCTACCTACCTGTCTAACCCTACTTACCTACCTGTCTAACCCTACCAACCCACCTACCTACCTGTCTAACCCTACCTGTCTAACCCCACCTACCTACCCGTCTAACCCTACCTACCTACGTACCTGTCTTACCCTACTTACCTACCTGTCTAACCCTACCTACCTACCTACCTACCTACTTGTCTAGCCCTACCTACCTACCTAACCCTACCTACCTACCTACCTGTCTTACCCTACCTACCTTCCCGTCTAACCCTACCTACCTACCTACCTACGTACCTGTCTAACCCTACCTATGTACCTGTCTAACCCTACCTACCTAACTACCTACCTGTCTAACCCTACCTACCTACCTACCTACCTACCTACCCGTCTAATCCTACCTACCTACCTACCCAACCCTACCTACCTACCCAACCCTACCTACCTGTCTACCTACCTACCTGTCTAACCCTACCTATCTGTCTAACCCTACCTACCTGTCTGTCTAACCCTACCTACCTACCTACCTACCTACCTGTCTAACCCTACCTACCTACCTACCTAACTGTCTAACCCTACCTACCTGTCTAACCCTACCTACCTACGTACCTGTCTTACCCTACTTACCTACCTGTCTAACCCTACCTACCTACCTACCTACCTGTCTAACCCTACCTACCTACTTAACTGTCTAACCCTACCTACCTGTCTAACCCTACCTACCTACGTACCTGTCTTACCCTACTTACCTTCCCGTCTAACCCTACCTACCTACCTGTCTAACCCTACCTATGTACCTGTCTAACCCTACCTACCTAACTACCTACCTGTCTAACCCTACCTACCTACCTGTCTAACCCTACCTACCTACCTGTCTAACCCACATACCTGTCTAACCCTACCTACCTACCTACCTACCTGTCTAGCCCTACCTACCTGTCTAGCCCTACCTACCTACCTACCTACCTACCTACCTAACCCCACCTACCTACCTGTCTAACCCTACTTACCTACCTGTCTAACCCTACCAACCCACCTACCTACCTGTCTAACCCTACCTACCTACCTGTCTAACCCACATACCTGTCTAACCCTACCTACCTACCTACCTACCTGTCTAGCCCTACCTACCTGTCTATCCCCACCTACCTACCTGTCTAACCCCACCTACCTACCTGTCTAACCCCACCTACCTACCTGTCTAACCCCACCTACGTACCTGTCTAACCCTACCAACCCACCTACCTACCTGTCTAACCCTACCTACCTACCTAACCCTACCTACCTACCTACCTACCTACCTACCTACCTACCTACCTGTCTAACCCTACCTACCTACCTACCCGTCTAATCCTACCTACCTACCCAACCCTACCTACCTGTCAACCTACCTACCTGTCTAACCCTACCTACCTGTCTAACCCTACCTACCTACCTGTCTGTCTAACCCTACCTACCTACCTACCTACCTACCTGTCTAACCCTACTTACCCACCTGTCTAACCCTACCTACCTACCTACCTACCTACCTACCTGTCTACTTACCTATCTGTCTAACACTACCTACATGTCTACCTACCTATGTCTAACCCTACCTGTCTACCTACCTACCTACCTACCTACCTACCTACCTACCTACCTACCTACCTACCTACCTGTCTACCTACCTAACTGTCTAACCCTACCTACCTACCTGTCTACTTACCTATCTGTCTAACACTACCTACATGTCTACCTACCTATGTCTAACCCTACCTGTCTACCTACCTACCTACCTACCTACCTACCTACCTACCTACCTACCTGTCTACCTACCTAACTGTCTAACCCTACCTACCTACCTGTCTACCTACCTACCTACCTACCTGTCTAACCCTACCTACCTACCTACCCGTCTAACCCTACCTACCTACCTACCTGTCTACCTACCTACCTGTCTAACCCTACCTACCTACCTGTCTAACCCTACCTGTCTACCTACCTACCTACCTACCTACCCGTCTAACCCTACCTACCTACCTACCTGTCTACCTACCTACCTGTCTAACCCTACCTACCTACCTGTCTAACCCTACCTGTCTAACCCTACCTACCTACCTACCTACCTACCTACCTACCCGTCTAACCCTACCTACCTACCTACCTGTCTACCTACCTAACTGTCTAACCCTACCTACCTACCTACCTGTCTACCTACCTAACTGTCTAACCCTACCTACCTACCTACCTGTCTAACCCTACTTACCCACCTGTCCTCTTAATAGAGCCCCTGGTGAGGGTACATCCGTTCCATAACACACTCCACATTAAAATGTAAACTGGCACTGCCCAAAAATAGACAGACATCATCTAGGCCTAACTCACTGAATCACTGAAAACAAGAGACCAGAAAGTCTATTGTGTTTGTCTGCTAGTATCAGAGAGAAAATCAGAACCTTTGAAGAGAAGACACCCGTTGAGAGGAAACCGATTACATGAACACATCATGCCCTGTGTTACTGGGGGGGGGGGGGGGGTTGTTTGTGTGTGAACCACACACTGCCGGGAGAGGGAAATGCACAGTAGCATCCCAAGGTTCTCAAACCCCCTTACACTGAGACTGAGCTGTCTGACTGACAGAGACAATTACAGCATCTATACAGTGAACACCGAGGTCTACTAAATTAACTTTCTGTATCGTGACAGCCTTTTGGTAGGCAGTCATTGTAAATAAGAATTTGTTCTTAACTGACTTGCCTAGTTAAATAAATAAAAAAAATAAAAAAAAATAGTACTACTTTTTGGTCAGTCGGGTCAATTATGGGCAGTGAAGGATATAGTAATATAGAAAACCTGCTCCAGAGCGCTCAGGACCTGACTGGGGCGAAGGTTCACCTTCCAACTGGACAACAACCCTAAGCACACAGCCAAAGACAACACAGGAGTGGCTTCGGGACAAGTCTCTGAATATCCTTCAGTGGCCCAGCCAGAGCCTGGACTTGAACCCGATCAAACCTGAAAATAGCTGTGCATCCAACCCTGACAGAGCTTTAGAGGATCTGCAGAAAAGAAAATGGGAGAAACTCCCCAAATACAGGTGTGCCAAGCTTGTAGCGTGATACCCAAGAAGACTCAAGGCTGTAATCGCTGCCAAAAGGTGCTTCAACAAAGTACTGAGTAAAGGGTCTGAATACTTATGTAAATCTGATATTTTTTTAATTTCGATAAATTAGCAAACATTCCTAAAAAAACAGTTTTTGCCTTCTCATTATGGGTTTATTTGTGTAGAATTATGAGGGGGCGGGGGGGGGGATCTATTTTAGAATAAGGCTGTAACGTAACATGTGGGAAAAAGTCAAGGGGTCTGTTGTACACTGTACACTAACTCAACTCACAGAAAGAGACCTGGGCTTCGGTGGTGGCTTCCTCTCACATACACTAACTCAACTCACAATACCTATACTCACAGGCTGTGCCTGCTGCAAGCATGATTGGAGCCCTCCGACCGACCGACCGCCACACACACACACACACGAAAACCAACCCATTAACTGAAAGCCTTAATTGCGTCTGATTTATTGAATGTGTTTCTTGGTTACAGATCAACAGTATCATCACTCCATATACAACTACAGTATTTTTTTTTTTTTTTACAGTTCATATTCAAATACATCCGTTTTAAAATGTACATTTTCAATGTCAGTGCAATGTTTTTACAAAATAAAAAAGGTAATTCAATTAATACATATTTTTCCCTAACTTCAGTAGCAGACTACACTACCTGTCAACGGGCCATACCATGCTGCCACAGAGGGAGGGGTGTTCACTGTTCAGTTAATAAATTAACCCCTTGTTCTTCACAGGATTGAAATGCTCACAGGAGTGTTTTTAAAAGAAGACATCAGCCTGGAATTAGAACAACATTTAGCTGACTGAATCTGGAGTGAACCATCTCAGTGGAATGAAGCAGGGTTCCAGGCTGTCGTCTCTGTCGTGCTTTGCTGCTGGTACAAGAGAGCTGAAGATGTGGTACAAGCCTGGTATAGATCATTTTTTGTTGTTGTCCCAAACGGCACCCTATTCCCCACACAGTGCACTACTTTTCACCAGAGCACTATGGGCCCTAGTCAAAATCAGTGCACAATATAAGGAACTACACATTCGGGAATATGGTGCCATTTCAGACACAGGCCTCATTTTTCCAGTCTCGCTTAAATCAGTCTCTAAACAGGGCGCCTGTTGCCCAACAGCACAAGGTACGTTCAGAGTCACTGCATCTCGACAAACCAAGTCCAAAAAAAGGGCACTACATAGGGTATAAGGTGCCATTTGTAGAAAAGCAGCCTTTGTTTGACAGTTCAGATATCCACTCTAACACTAACTTAGTATGAAGCAGTTCGGATATCCACACTAACACTAACTTAGTATGAAGCAAGGTAATGGGCAGGCATTCTAAGTGCTATGCTAGTATAAACATTGGAACGTGGGCCTGTTCTGATCTCCACAAAACGGTTCCCTTTGAGTGAAGTAATGTATTTTAAAAAGTCGGGACAACATTCTCCCTCTCTCTCTCGCTCTACAATATTCAATAGTTAGACATCGTCTTACAGGGGAGGAGGGGGGGGGGGGGGGGAGAAATATAAACAAAATAAAATACAAAAAGAACATTCAGTAATGCAATTTTTGCATTAGTCTCACAAATATTGTTTGACAAGGAAAAATAACGTTTAATTTAAAAATGACAAACACTTCATCCAGTGAATTAATGACGATCAGCTTACCCCCCCCCCCCCCCTTACGATCACCCCACCCCCCACCACAAATAGAGCAGCAACAACAGTTGGAGTTCGGTGATTTAAATCACATAACATTCTCTTGAATGATTCTGGAAGCTGGAAGAAAACTTCACTATAAAAGAGAGACCTTTTTTTTTTTACAACTAAAATCATAAATAAATCAGAACCATCAAAACATCCTATTTGTTCGCCAGGTCAGAAAGACATCTGTTCACAGTGGCGATCTGACAAGATGGTCGCTCGACACGAGAGCTGCTACTAAAAACCATAGCTGACGTGAAACGTGGGTTACGACATTGTTATGTCGTTGTTGTGACAGTGCTAGGAAGAACCGTGTGACAACGCATCGATTGAGTAGTGTTTTACCACATATCATTATGACCTAGCAGCTGATGGTAAAAAACACAGGATTGTTTAGGAGGGAACAGAGTGGGGAGGACAATCGCGTGGAAAATTTGACGGAAGGAATCAGAAATGACACCCCTATTCCTTGAATACAGAGTTTTTTCGAGAAAAGTATTCACACCCCTTGACTTTTTCCATATTTAGTTTTTACAGCCTGATTTTAAAATGTATATTGTTTGTCACTGGCCTACACACAACACCCCATAATAGCAAAATATTATTATTATTTTTTTTATTTTTTTATTTAACCTTTATTTAACTAGGCAAGTCAGTTAAGATCAAATTCTTATTTTCAATGACGTCCTAGGAACAGTGGGTTAACTGCCTGTTCAGGGGCAGAACGACAGATTTGTACCTTGTCAGCTCAGGGGTTTTTGAACTTGCAACCTTCCGGTTACTAGTCCAACACTCTAACCACTAGGCTACCCTGCCGCCCCATGATGAATGAATTGTTATCAATGAATTAAAAATGAAAAGCTGAAATGTCTTGAGGTCAATAAGTATTCAATCCCTTTGTTATGGCAAGCCTGAATAAGTTCAGGAGTAAACATGTGCTTAACATGTCAAATGATAATGTTTTTTAAATGACTACCTCATCTCTGTACCCCACACATACAATTATCTGGAAGGTCCCTCAGTTGAGCAGTGCATTTCAAATATAGATTCAACCACAAAGACCAGGGAGGTTTTCCAATGGCTCGTAAAGAAGGTTTGATTGGTAGAAAATAATAAATAAAAAATAAATAAAAAGCAGACATTGAATATCCCTTTGAGCACGGTGAAGTTATTAATTACACCTTGGATGGTGTATCAATACACGCAGTCACTACAAAGATACAGACGACCTTCCTAACTCAGTTGCCGGAGAGGAAGGAAACCGCACAGGGATTTCACCATGAGGCCAATGGTGACTTTAAAACGGTTACAGAGTTTAATGGCTCTGATAGGAGAGAACTGAGGATGGGTCAACAACACAATACTAACCTAAATGACAGAGTGAAAAGAAGGAAGCCTGTACAGTTTGCAAATATTCCAAAACCTACATCCTGTTTGCAATAAGGTACTTAAGTAAAACTGCAAAAAATGTGGCAATTTATGCCCTGAATACAAAGCGTTATGTTTGGGGAAAATCCACCACATCCCTGAGTACCACTCTTTATATTTTCAAGCATGGTGGTGGCTGCATCATGTTATGGGTATGCTTGTCATCGGCAAGGACCAAGGAGTTTTTTAGGATAAAAATAAATAGAACAGAGCTAAGCACAGCCTAAATCCTAGAGGAAAACCTGGTTCAGTCTGCTTTCCACTGGCAGATGAATTCACCTTTCAGCAGGACAATAACCTAAAACAAAAATACACTGCTTACCAAGATGACATTGAATGTTCCTGACTGGACTAAGTCGTTTTGACTTAACAATCATCTTGAAAATCTATGGCAAGACTTGAAAATGGCTGTCTAGCGATGCTCAACAACCATCTTGACAGAGCTAGAAGACATTTTAAAAGAATATTGTACAATCCAGGTGTGCAAAGCTTTTAGAGCAGGCGTGTCAAACTCATTCCACGGAGAGTCGAATGTCTTTGTTTTAGGTTTTTCCTTTCAATTAAAACCTAGACAACCAGGTGAAGGGAGTTATTTACTAATTAGTGACCTTAATTCATCAATTAAGTACAAAGGAGGAGCAAAAAACCCGCAAGACACTCGGCCCTCCGTGGAATGAGTTTGACACGAGACTTACCCAGAAAGACTCAACTGTAACCGCTGCCAAAGGTGATTCTAATACGTATCGACTCAGGGGTGTGAATACTTGTGTAAATGAGATATGTCTGTATTTGATTTTCAATACATTTGCAAACATATCAGATTTTTTTCACCCTTTCACTTTGTCATTATGGGGTGTTGTGTGTAGATGGGTGAGAGGGAGAAACAAAGGCTGTAACAACAACAACAAAATGTGGAATAAGTCAAGGGGTATGAATACTTTGTGAAGGTACCCGTTCAGTAGTGCACTATTTCTGACCAGAACCCTATGGGCCCTGGTCAAAAGTAGTGCACTAGGGAATAGGGTGTCATGTGGCCCTATTCATTTACAATCTCAAGAGTGGCTCCCTACAACGTACTGTAGACAAACACCAGAGATGAGAACAACTCTTAAATTAACAAAAACATTTACATACATACAAATAATTGCAATGATAAAAATAACTCTATAAAATAAGTATTTGGAGAAAGAGAAAACAATACAAATATACATATTTATATATTATTTTTGAAACATCCTCTATGGCACCTGTCCACAACATAACCAAGATGTAAACTCAAGCTTGTGAGTTAAAATGACTACAGTGAACGCCCCTAAAGTCATTCGATGTCGTGGGTACGCTGATCAGCAATTGCACTTTTTTTGTTATAGGAAGTTGCTTGGCAAGGGGTCAAATTAAGGTCAAACCCCTCAATTTGGTGGAATCTTTCTTCATAAAGGGAGATTATTATTTTTTCAAAGTGTGTGTGTGTGTGTGTGTGTGTGTGTGTGTGTGTGTGTGTGTGTGTGTGTGTGTGTGTGCGCGGACATCAAAAGGAGGAAGTGGGTGAGGTTTTAATACTGTCAAAAATATTTGACCGTTCCCAATTGGCCAATGAAATGCAGTGAGGTAGCATTAGGAGTTGTTTTAAAAAAAAAATAAACAGTATCGTTATTGAAGAAGGAAAATAAAAAAAAACTTTTTATCGATTAAATAATATTAGTATAATTAATCTCTACCGTTTCACTATAGTGAGTTATAGAGACAGACATTATGTAGGTATGTGGACATGTTTTGATGGCTGCAGGGGACAAATATGCGCAACAAGGAAGCAATATCAGCTCATGTGTTGACAATGTAACGCACGCACGCACGCACACACACACACACACACACACAGAGGAGAGGGAGGGTTTCCTCAGGCTCAATGTGCAACAGCTTAGTGCTTTTAAAAAAAAATGGGTCTTCAATGTTGTTCTCTTGACAAAACAACACTATCTTGCGGTATCCGAAAACATGACAACCGCTCCGGCATCCAAGTGGTTCAGTTTGTGATGACTCGGCCAAAAGACACAATTTTGTGCTTCCTGGGAGCCCAGTTGAGACCGGCTGAAGAAGCATTGTGTCCTTGAGGGTTGACCGGTATGTTGGTGGAAGACGGTGTGATCATGAAATCACTGCAGGACACAGTACTTCTTGTAGTCAGACTCAAAGTCCTCGTCCATGCTAGTGGTGTCGGCCATCTTCTTGCCGTCAGTCTTTGGCAGGAACTGAGAGAAGTCCACTCCCTTCTGCTCATAGAACAGGATGTAGGCAGAGTCCGTGTCCATCTCCTCCGAGTGCACTTCCTAGGGAGGACAAGGCAAACAAGCACGCACTTTAAAAAGGTCTCGTTTTGTCTTCAAAAATGACTAACTGGTTTGCTAGATTAATTGTCTATTAGTCGAGGGTGTGTATATGTGTGTGTGTGTGTGTTCTTACCTTACAGCTGCTGTCGTTGTAACAGTACCATTTGTTGTTGGGGTTTTTGGCATAGGTCACATAGTGTCCTCCTCCCATGATACCTGAATGGCACTGTGGAGAGAGAGAGAGGGAGAACCTCCCATGATACCTGAATGGCACTTTGGAGAGTGAGAGAGAGAGAACCTCCCATGATACCTGAATGGCACTGTGGAGAGAGAGAGAGAGAGAGAGAGAACCTCCTACTAACACAACATGGGCCCCGGTCAAAAGTAGTGCACTATATAGGGAATAGGGTGTCATTTGGTTCAGAGGCTTTCTAATCCCGAAGTATTAAGTAACTGTAACCCTCGCAAGGCTGCCGGCCCAGACGGCATCCCCAGCCGTGTCCTCAGAGCATGCGCAGACCAGCTGGCTGGTGTGTTTACGGACATATTCAATCAACCCTATCCCAGTCTGCTGTTCCCACATGCTTCAAGATGGCCACCATTGTTCCTGTATCCAAGAAGGCAAAGGTAACTGAACCAAATGACTATCGGCCCCGTAGCGCTCACTTCCGTCACCATGAAGTGCTTTGAGAGAGTAGTCAAGGATCATATCACCTCTACCTGCCACCCTAGACCCACTTCAATTTGCGCACCGCCCCAATAGATCCACAGGCGAAGCAATCGCCATCACACTGCACACTGCCCTATCCCATCTGGACAAGAGGAATACCTATGTAAGAATGCTGTTCATCGACTACAGCTCAGCATTCAACACCATAGTATTCTCCAAGCTCATCATTAAGCTGGAGGCCCTGGGTCTGAACCCTGCCCTGTGCAACTGGGTCCTGGACTTCCTGACGGGCCGCCCCCATGTGCCTTCAACAAATCTCAAATCTCCACTTCGCTGATCCTCAACACAGGGGCTCCACAAGGGTGCGTGCTCAGCTCCCTCCTGTACTCCCTGTTCACCCATGACTCCAACTCAATCATCAAGTTTGCAGATGACAACAGTAGTGGGCTTGATTACCAACAACGACGAGGCAGCCTATAGGGAGGAGGTGTGGAGTGTGGTGTCAGGCAAATAACCTCTCACTCAATGTCAACAAAACAAAAGGAGATGATCGTGGACTTCAGGAAACAGCAGAGGGAGCACCCCCCCTATCCACATCAACGGGACAGCAGTAACGAAGGTGTAAAGTTTTAAGTTCTTCGGTGTACACATCACTGACAAACTGATGTGGTCCACCCACACACACAGCGGGGTGAAGAATGCGCAACAGCGCCTCTTCAACTGAAGGCTGAAGAAATGTGACTTGTCACCTAAAACCCTCACAAATTTTACAGATGCACAATTGAGAGCATCCTGTCGGGATGCATCACCGCCTGGTACGGCAACTGCACCGCCCTCAACCACAAGGCTCTCCAGAGGGTGGTGTGGTCTGCACAAAGCATCACCGGGGGGCAAACTAGGTAGTAGTTGTGGAATTGTTAGATATTACTGCACTGTTGGGAACTAGAAGCACAAGCATTTCACGACACTCGCAATAACATCTGCTAACCATGTGTATGTGACCAATACAATGTGATTTGATTTTGATTTGATTCATATTCAACTAAATCAATCTTCCCGAGGCATAGGTTAGGAGGCTAAACTCCATGCAGTTTTGGAAGCACTCACTGAAATTGCATATAAGTTGTAGATGTTCTCCAGGCTGTTGTCTCTTTGGTGCAGCTGGGCTGTTGCAGTGGTCTCTAGGTCCGTGCTGGGCTCTGTACTGGCCTCCGTGCTTAGTACCTCATTGCTATGGCCACCGCTGTCCCCGTTCATCACGATGACATTACTGAGGCTGCTGGACGCATCTGTGGTGGACATCTCTGGCCCGCTCCTCACCCCGACCTCCCCAAAACCTCCACTCATCACCCCCACGAGCCCACCCTCCGTGTCCGCCTGCGGTGCTCCCTTCCTGGGCTCTGTGTCAGGGCCGCTTCCCTTCTCCCTGGTACTACCCTCCAGGTTCTCCTTGCTGTTGGAGAGGCGGTGCCGGCTGGCCAGCTGAGGGAGCCTGAGGCGGGTCTGTCTGTGGCCCGTGCCCCCTGGACTGCCTCCTCCTGTCTTGGGGCTGCTGCAGGGGCTGCTGGTACGGCTGATGAAGGAGGGAGGGGCTGACTTCCTGCCTGACGTTGGAGAGGCTGTGGAAACAGATGAAGAGAGATAGAGGGGGGCTCAGTAAAACAGCTCGACCTAATCCTTCCTGGGTATATGGGGCTATGCGGTCTATTGTGTTGAACACTAACGAATATAAAGAAATACACGCTCTGGTTTCATTACCTCACTCTGAAGGACTGGTTTGTTTAACAACAGGAAACTACTGCAGATGACTTGACAATCATCAAGCTAAATCAGGGACTTGGAATCAACAACTTGAATGACCGAAAAAGCAGCAAGATTCCATTGAGAGAGGAGTGCCTCAAATGGCACCCTATTCCCTATATAGTGCACTACTTTAGACCAGAGCCCTATGGGCCCTATTCCCTATATAGTGCACTACATTAGGCCAGAGCCCTATGGGCCCTATTCCCTATATAGTGCACTATTTTAGGCCAGAGCCCTATGGGCCCTATTCCCTATATAGTGCACTATTTTAGGCCAGAGCCCTATGGACCCTATTCCCTATATAGTGCACTATTTTAGGCCAGAGCCCTATGGGCCCTATTCCCTATATAGTGCACTACTTTAGACCAGAGCCCTTTGGGCCCTATTCCCTATATAGTGCACTACATTAGGCCAGAGCCCTATGGGCCCTATTCCCTATATAGTGCACTACTTTAGGCCAGAGCCCTATGGGCCCTATTCCCTATATAGTGCACTACTTTAGGCCAGAGCCCTATGGGCCCTATTCCCTATATAGTGCACTACTTTAGGCCAAAGCCCTATGGGCCTTATTCCCTATATAGTGCACTACATTTGACCAGGGTCCATAGGGACTATGCACTAGGAACGGAATAGGGTGCTATTTGAGACGTAGACAGGATGACAGACCTTTGAGGATGTTGAGGAACCCAGCAGGGGCGGAGATGGAGGATACCGTTTCTTCTCCTCTTATCCTTAGTAGCTCCTCCCCCTCGCTGCGGCTCTGCAGACCGTGTAGCCCGTTAAGCCCCGCCTCCCGGGGAGCCAGGTAAACACTAGGGTCAAAACTCTCTCTGGGAAACTGGACGATCTTCTGAGACTTGATCCAGCGGCCGTTCACAAACTGGAACCTCTTCAGGTGTACTATCTGCAAATAAAGAACAATGTGAACTATTGAAACACTCGGATGTAGATACGTGTACAGAGACGTCAGGTAGCCCTAGCAGTTAGAGAGGTGAGCCAGCAGACGGAGGGTTGCCAGTTCGAAAGCCAGAGTCCAACGGGAAAAAAATCTGCCCGGCAAGTGAGTTGGTAACCGGAGGGTTTCTGATATCAAATCCTAGATGCCATTGCCTGCCCATTGTGCCCTTCAGCAAGGCACTTAACCCCCCCCCCCCACTGCAGCAGCTCCACAGTGTGGCAGCCCCACCCACTGCAGCAGCTCCACAGTGTGGCAGCCCCCCCCCCCACCGCTCCAAAACCTCTAATTGTATGTGTGTCTTTGGGAAGGGTTGGTTAAAAAGAGGAAGTCACATTTCAGTTGGACTTTCTGTGCAATTGACCAATAAAGTGATGTTCATCTTTCTGTTTACATTGCAGTGATGGTGGGTACTGTAGTGATGGTGGGTACTGTAGTGATGGTGGGTACTGTAGTGATGGTGGGTACTGTAGTGATGGTGGGCACTGTAGCGATGGTGGGTACTGTAGTGATGGTGGGTACTGTAGCGATGGTGGGTACTGTAGCGATGGTGGGTACTGTAGCGATGGTGGGTACTGTAGTGATGGTGGGTACTGTAGCGATGGTGGGTACTGTAGCGATGGTGGGTACTGTAGCGATGGTGGGTACTGTAGCGATGGTGGGTACTGTAGTGATGGTGGGTACTGTAGTGATGGTGGGTACTGTAGCGATGGTGGGTACTGTAGCGATGGTGGGTACTGTAGCGATGGTGGGTACTGTAGCGATGGTGGGTACTGTAGCGATGGTGGGTACTGTAGTGATGGTGGGTACTGTAGCGATGGTGGGTACTGTAGCGATGGTGGGTACTACAGCGATGGTGGGTACTACAGTGATGGTGGGTACTACAGTGATGGTGGGTACTACAGCGATGGTGGGTACTGTAGTGATGGTGGGTACTGTAGTGATGGTGGGTACTGTAGTGATGGTGGGTACTGTAGTGATGGTGGGTACTGTAGTGATGGTGGGTACTGTAGTGATGGTGGGTACTACAGCGATGGTGGGTACTGTAGTGATGGTATGTACTACAGTGATGGTGGTTACTACAGCGATGGTGGGCACTGTAGTGATGGTGGGTACTGTAGCGATGGTGGGTACTGTAGTGATGGTGGGTACTGTAGTGATGGTGGGTACTGTAGTGATGGTGGGTACTGTAGTGATGGTGGGTACTGTAGTGATGGTGGGTACTACAGTGATGGTGGGTACTGTAGTGATGGTGGGTACTGTAGTGATGGTGGGTACTACAGCGATGGTGGGTACTGTAGTGATGGTGGGTACTGTAGTGATGGTGGGTACTGTAGTGATGGTGGGTACTACAGCGATGGTGGGTACTACAGTGATGGTGGGTACTGTAGTGATGGTGGGTACTGTAGCGATGGTGGGTACTGTAGCGATGGTGGGTACTGTAGCGATGGTGGGTACTGTAGTGATGGTGGGTACTGTAGTGATGGTGGGTACTGTAGCGATGGTGGGTACTGCAGCGATGGTGGGTACTGCAGTGATGGTGGGTACTGTAGTGATGGTGGGTACTGTAGCGATGGTGGGTACTGTAGCGATGGTGGGTACTGTAGCGATGGTGGGTACTGTAGCGATGGTGGGTACTGTAGTGATGGTGGGTACTGTAGTGATGGTGGGTACTGTAGCGATGGTGGGTACTGTAGCGATGGTGGGTACTGTAGCGATGGTGGGTACTAGTCTTGCTAGTCTACACTGTGTGTCAGTGTTCTGACCAGTATAGGTGGTAGCCTCATTACATCTAACTACAGTAGACAGTGTGTGTGTGTCAGTGTTCTGACCAGTATAGGTGGTAGCCTCATTACATCTAACTACAGTAGACAGTGTGTGTGTCATTGTTCTGACCAGTATAGGTGGTAGCCTCATTACATCTAACTACAGTAGACAGTGTGTGTGTGTCAGTGTTCTGACCAGTATAGGTGGTAGCCTCGTTACATCTAACTACAGTAGACAGTGTGTGTGTCAGTGTTCTGACCAGTATAGGTGGTAGCCTCGTTACATCTAACTACAGTAGACAGTGTGTGTGTGTCAGTGTTCTAACCAGTATAGGTGGTAGCCTCATTACATCTAACTACAGTAGACAGTGTGTGTGTCAGTGTTCTGACCAGTATAGGCGGCAGTCTCCACAGGTCCAGTTTCTTGGTGGCCAGGCGGTGGGTCTTGCACTTGGAGCAGTAGTAGAGCTCATCCTCTCCCAGCTCCTCCTCACTGGTGAAGGCCTTCAGACAACTGTCTAGACTGACGGGCTCAGCCTGGGCCCTGCGACTCTGCTGCACACTACAGTGCTCCTCTACTATCTAGAGAGAGAGAGGGACGGAGAACAGGGTTAGACTAGACAGACAGACGGGCCTGTGACTCTGCTGCACACTACAGTGCTCCTCTACTATCTAGAGAGAGAGAGAGACGGAGAACAAGGTTAGACTAGACGGACAGACGGGCCTGTGAATCTGGCTCCTCTACTCTCTAGAGAGAGAGACGGAGAACAGGGTTAGACTAGACAGACAGACGGGCCTGTGACTCTGGCTCCTCAACTATCTAGAGAGAGAGACGGAGAACAGGGTTAGACTAGACAGACAGACGGGCCTGTGAATCTGGCTCCTCTACTATCTAGAGAGAGAGAGACGGAGAACAGGGTTAGACTAGACAAACAGACGGGCCTGTGACTCTGGCTCCTCCATTATCTAGAGAGAGAGACGGAGAACAGGGTTAGACTAGACAGACAGACGGGCCTGTGACTCTGGCTCCTCAACTATCTAGAGAGAGAGACGGAGAACAGGGTTAGACGGGACAGATAGACAGACTGGGGCCTGCTCCTCATTACATTGCACCTCTACACGAACGAGAGAGAGGAGAGAGGAGAGATTGTTTTGATCACGCAGACTGGGATATGTTCCGGGTAGCCTCTGATAATAACATTGATGTATACACGGACACAGTGACTGAGTTCATCAGGAAGTGTATAGTGGATGCTGTTCCCACTGTGACTATTAAAACCTACCCAAACCAGAAACCGTGGATAGATGGCAGCATTCGCGCAAAACTGAAAGCGCGAACCACCGCATTTAACCACGGCCAAGGTGACTGGGAATATGGCCGAATACAAACAGTGTAGTTATTCCTTCCGTAAGGCAATGAAACAGGCAAAACATCAATACAGAAACAAAATGGAGTCGCAATTCAGCGGCTCAGACAAGACGTATGTGGCAGGGTCTACAGACAATCACGGACTACAAAGGGAAAACCAGCCATGTCGCGGACACCGACGTCTTGCTTCCGGACAAACTAAACACCTTCTTCACCCGCTTTGAGGATAACACAGTGCCACCAGGCTGTTAAATATCCATCACTAGCCGGCTTCCACCTGGTTACGCAACACTGCACTGATGTCCTATAGACATGGAATCACTGGTCACTTTAATAATGGAACACTGGTCACTTTAATAATGGAACACTGGCCACTTTAATAATGGAACACTGGTCCCTTTAGTAATGGAACACTGGTCACTTTAGTAATGGAACACTGGTCACTTTAGTAATGGAACACTGGTCACTTTAGTAATGGAACACTGGTCACTTTAATAATGGAACACTGGTCCCTTTAATAATGGAACACTGGTCACTTTAATAATGGAACACTGCTCCCTTTAATAATGGAACACTGGTCCCTTTAATAATGGAACACTGGTCCCTTTAATAATGGAACACTGGTCACTATAATAATGGAACACTGGTCCCTTTAATAATGGAACACTGGTCCCTTTAATAATGGAACACTGGTCACTATAATAATGGAACACTGGTCACTTTAATAATGGAACACTGGTCCCTTTAATAATGGAACACTGGTCCCTTTAATAATGGAACACTGGTCATTTTAATAATGGAACACTGGTCCCTTTAATAATGGAACACTGGTCACTTTAATAATGGAACACTGGTCCCTTTAATAATGGAACACTGGTCCCTTTAATAATGGAACACTGGTCACTTTAATAATGGAACACTGGTCCCTTTAATAATGGAACACTGGTCATTTTAATAATGGAACACTGGTCACTTTAATAATGGAACACTGGTCCCTTTAATAATGGAACACTGGTCACTTTAATAATGGAACACTGGTCACTATAATAATGGAACACTGGTCACTTTAATAATGGAACATTGGTCACTTTAATAATGGAACACTGGTCCCTTTAATAATGGAACACTGGTCACTTTAATAATGGAACACTGGTCACTATAATAATGGAACACTGGTCCCTTTAATAATGGAACACTGGTCACTTTAATAATGGGACACTGGTCACTATAATAATGGAACACTGGTCACTATAATAATGGAACACTGGTCACTATAATAATGGAACACTGGTCACTTTAATAATGGAACACTGGTCACTTTAATAATGGAACACTGGTCACTTTAATAATGGAACACTGGTCACTTTAATAATGGAACACTGGTCACTTTAATAATGGAACACTAGTCACTTTAATAATGGAACACTGGTCACTTTAATAATGGAACACTGGTCACTTTAATAATGGAACACTGGTCACTATAATAATGGAACACTGGTCACGTTAATAATGGAACACTGGTCACTATAATAATGGAACACTGGTCCCTTTAATAATGGAACACTGGTCACTTTAATAATGGAACACTGGTCACTATAATAATGGAACACTGGTCCCTTTAATAATGGAACACTGGTCACTATAATAATGGAACACTGGTCCCTTTAATAATGGAACACTGGTCACTTTAATAATGGAACACTGGTCACTTTAATAATGGAACACTGGTCCCTTTAATAATGGAACACTGGTCACTTTAATAATGGAACACTGGTCACTTTAATAATGGAACACTGGTCACTTTAATAATGGAACATTGGTCACTATAATAATGGAACACTGGTCACTTTAATAATGGAACACTGGTCACTTGATTTATAATGTTTACATACTGCTTTCCTCATCTCATATGTATATACTGTATTCTATTCTACTGTATTTAGTCAATGTCACTCCTATATTGCTCGTCCTAATATTTATATATTTAATAATTCCATTATTTTACGTTCAGTTGTGTGTATTGTTAAATATTATTGCACTGTTGGAGTTAGGAACACAAGCATTTCGCTACACCAGCAATAACGTCTGCATAATATGTGATGAGTGGATGGCATCTTTTCCTATAGGATCTAATGACTCACCCTCTCCTGTGAGGTCTGGTAACGGAGGTGTAGGGCCGTAGGATCCCAGTCGACAGCTATGTAGGCGTTTTCTACCGAGGCCCTGTCCTCCGTACAGTCCACCGCACAGCCTCGACAGAACCTGAACACACACGGTAACACACCGTTGAGCAGAAGCCAAATGAGATCTAGTAACAGAAGTGAAGTGTGTTTTGATGATGGAGGAGGAGGCCACCTCACCTGTACCAGGGACACCAGGCACACGAGCTGCCATCCTTCCCCACCACTCTCAGTGTGAAGGGGTACTGGTAGCCCATACTGTCATCACTGTAGTAGGGGCATAACACACACACACACACACACACACACACACACACACACACACACACACCTTTATTGACAACCAGCAGGCAATCAAGATAACCATCACATCAAGGGGAGACTTGCAGACTAGCCCTGTGTGTGTGTGTGTGTGTGTGTGTGTGTGTGTGGGGGGGGGGGGTACTGACCAGTCCTGTGCATGGTTGCTGGCCTCCTGCGGGGGCAGAGGGCTGGCCAGACGGGCCACCTGTATCCAGACAGCATCGTACAGGTCCTTCTGACTGGTGTGAACCGTACAGGGAACGATCAGAGGCATCCCAAACAGACTGGCACGGTTCTTCTGACTGGACAGGAAATACAACTCCGTCCGGATCTACAGGAGGACATACAGGAAAGAAAAAAAGAACAGCCAAACCTCAAGGACCAAACATGAGAAGGGGGGGGACAGAGACCTCAGTAATACTAACAGTATTCATCACTTAAAAAAAAATAAACAAGGGTCAAGTTTACACAGCGCGTCATGTCAAAGTTGCTAAATGTATTTCCTCATTGCAAATATACTTCCCACTAGGACCTCTGAACTGCACTAGTAGTACTATAGAGTACACTCTTAACTGCACTCGTAGTACTATAGAGTACACTCTTAACTGCACTCGTAGTACTATAGAGTACACTCTTAACTGCACTCGTAGTACTATAGAGTACACTCTGAACTGCACTCGTACTACTATAGAGTACACTCTTAACTACACTCGTAGTACTATAGAGTACACTCTTAACTGCACTAGTAGTACTATAGAGTACACTCTTAACTGCACTAGTAGTACTATAGAGTACACTCTTAACTGCACTAGTAGTACTATAGAGTACACTCTTAACTGCACTAGTAGTACTATAGAGTACACTCTTAACTGCACTCGTAGTACTATAGAGTACACTCTTAACTGCACTCGTAGTACTATAGAGTACACTCTGAACTGCACTAGTAGTACTATAGAGTACACTCTTAACTGCACTAGTAGTACTATAGAGTACACTCTTAACTGCACTAGTACTACTATAGAGTACACTCTTAACTGCACTAGTAGTACTATAGAGTACACTCTTAACTGCACTCGTAGTACTATAGAGTACACTCTTAACTGCACTCGTAGTACTATAGAGTACACTCTGAACTGCACTAGTAGTACTATAGAGTACACTCTGAACTGCACTAGTAGTACTATAGAGTACACTCTTAACTGCACTAGTACTACTATAGAGTACACTCTTAACTACACTCGTACTACTATAGAGTACACTCTTAACTACACTCGTACTACTATAGAGTACACTCTTAACTACACTCGTACTACTATAGAGTACACTCTTAACTACACTCGTAGTACTATAGAGTACACTCTTAACTGCACTCGTAGTACTATAGAGTACACTCTTAACTGCACTCGTAGTACTATAGAGTACACTCTTAACTGCACTCGTAGTACTATAGAGTACACTCTGAACTGCACTCGTACTACTATAGAGTACACTCTTAACTGCACTCGTAGTACTATAGAGTACACTCTTAACTGCACTAGTAGTACTATAGAGTACACTCTTAACTGCACTAGTAGTACTATAGAGTACACTCTTAACTGCACTAGTAGTACTATAGAGTACACTCTTAACTACACTCGTACTACTATAGAGTACACTCTTAACTGCACTCGTAGTACTATAGAGTACACTCTTAACTGCACTCGTAGTACTATAGAGTACACTCTGAACTGCACTAGTAGTACTATAGAGTACACTCTTAACTGCACTAGTACTACTATAGAGTACACTCTTAACTACACTCGTACTACTATAGAGTACACTCTTAACTACACTCGTACTACTATAGAGTACACTCTTAACTACACTCGTACTACTATAGAGTACACTCTTAACTACACTCGTACTACTATAGAGTACACTCTTAACTGCACTCGTAGTACTATAGAGTACACTCTTAACTACACTCTTAACTACTATAGAGTACCCTCTTAACTACTATAGAGTACACTCTTAACTACACTCGTACTACTATAGAGTACACTCTTAACTACTATAGAGTACACTCATACTACTATAGAGTACACTCTATACTACTATAGAGTACACTCTTAACTACTATAGAGTACACTCTTAACTACTATAGAGTACACTCTTAACTACACTCGTACTACTATAGAGTACACTCTTAACTGCACTCATACTACTATAGAGTACACTCTTAACTGCACTCGTACTACTATAGAGTACACTCTTAACTGCACTCATACTACTATAGAGTACACTCTTAACTACTATAGAGTACACTCTTAACTACTATAGAGTACACTCTTAACTACACTCATACTACTATAGAGTACACTCTTAACTGCACTCATACTACTATAGAGTACACTCTTAACTGCACTCGTACTACTATAGAGTACAATTAACTTCTGGGCCACATCCTGACTGATGGCAGCCCAGTCTTGCATAATCAATGCCAGAATTTGTGGGGTTTTGTTTGTCCACCCACCTCCTGAGGATTGACCACAAGTTCTCAATGGGATTAAGGTCTGGGGAGTTTCCTGGCCATGGACCCAAAATATTGATGTTTTGTTCCCCGAGCCACTTAGTTCTCACTTTTGCCTTATGGCAAGGTGCTCCATCATGCTGGAAAAGGCATTGTTCGTCACCAAACTGTTCCTGGATGGTTGGGCGAAGTTGCTCTCGGAGGATGTGTTGGTACCATTCTTTATTCATGGCTGTGTTCTTAGGCAAGATTGTACGTGAGCCCACTCCCTTGGCTGAGAAGCAACCCCACACATGAATGGTCTCATGATGCTTTACTGTTGGCATGACACAGGACTGATGGTAGCGCTCACCTTGTCTTCTCCGGACAAGCTTTTTTCCGGATGCCCCAAACAATCGGAAAGGGGATTCATCAGAGAAAATGACTTTACCCCAGTCCTCAGCAGTCCAATTCCTGTCCCTGATGTTTTTCCTGGAGAGAAGTGGCTTCTTTGCTGCCCTTCTTGACACCAGGCCATCCTCCAAAAGTCTTCACCTCACTGTGCGTGCAGATGCACTCACACCTGCCTGCTGCCATTCCTGAGCAAGCTCTGTACTGGTGGTGCTCCGATCCCGCAGCTGAATCAACAT